>NW_027210600.1:8725000-9020000 GCF_029030835.1 Brachyistius frenatus
CACACAAAGCTGTCTTACTTGATGGTCTGTAGCAAGCCTACTCTGTCATTGATTTCATCTGGTATGGTGCTGAGGATGTGTTTCAGAGCTCGGGCCCTCTCGTTCAGCTCCTGGAACTCTGGCTCACGCCTGTCAATCATGAACTCTGACAACAGCAAGAGGAAGAGAGAAACACACAACCCGTATTCCTCGGTGATGAGCACGTCAAACACACATGCAAATAGCTACAGGGGACACTGAAAATAGAGCAATTAATCATAGTGGCATGTGTGAAAAACATGTCTACAGTGCAAATGTAAAGAACGAACACAGGATTGAGTATGTGTGTGTGTGTGTGTGTGTGTGTGTGTGTGTGTGTGTGTGTGTGTGTGTGTGTGTGTGTGTGTGTGTGTGTGTGTGTGTGGATTTGGACACACTTCAAAGTGACAGAATTGAGGTTTTAAAGAGAAGGCAGGGTTAATGTAGAACCTTTTTTTTTTTTCACTTTATTAATCCCCGAGGGGAAATTTCGTCGCTACAGCAGGGGGGCTCTCAGGGGGGAGCTGCTGCAACAGGCTGCCACTAGTGTGGCGCCAGGTAACCTGACCTGAGGTGCATGTTTACCTGGGATTTACCATGCAGGAGGTACATTTAAAATTCATCCAAGTGAGTGAGTGAGTGAGTGAGTGAGTGAGTGAGTGAGTGAGTGTGTGTGTGTGTGTGTGTGTGTGTGTGTGTGTGTGTGTGTGTGTGTGTGTGTGTGTGTGTGTGTGTGTGTGTGTGACTGTGTGTGTGACTGTGTGTGTGAATTCATTACTACCATCAATCACTGTGCTCGGCACAAGGAATTCAATTACAGACAGAAATAAGGGAACATCTGAGAGCAGGAAGAGGAGTTGATTTGTGGGGAAACAGCTCCCCCTAGTGGGCAGCTGGGATAACGTAATATGGACCAGGGCTTCACAGAAACCCAAGTGAAACGGGGTTGGTGATCACTCAAATTCCCCCTGGAGGACAGCATGTAGAGAAAAAAACTCTTCGGGAAGTATCTCAACACGAGTTGTAGACCTACGGTTTAATTTGCCTTTGTTATAATTGACAGGCTGTAAATCTCATGCCGTTACTATTGTCTGGCCGTCCTTTGGACATGTTATCTTCCACCCTCCTCCTCCTCTCCGGACGCACCGTCACTGAACCTCCTACCTTCCACATCATCAGCAGCCATGCGAAGCAGGGCCTCACAATAGTTGATTTTCAAGCTCTTCTTCTCCACTATTTTCAGAACGATGTCCTGGGTAAGACCCGGGTTCTCCTTCTCTGCCTTGAGACACACGAAGCACAACAGCTGCATTGAGGAATCACGGTCAGCCTTGGTGTTTTGTTGCAGAAAAACTTAGCTGGAAAGCTATAAAATCTCTGAGCTGTTTGTTCGGATGATTTTGCAACGTAAAAGCATGGGCAGAGTTATCATAAGAAAGTTGGCGGTTCCGTCCATGAGCTGTAAACAAACTAACAAAAGGAAACTTTACCTTTATAAAGGCGGCTCTCAAGGTCTGCGCTGCTGATGAATTGACTTTCTCCAGCTGCGAGTTATAACACAGGGACACACAAATATAAGCCAATCGCAGGAAACGTAACGCAAGCATCTTATCTCTTATCACGGCCGCTTGTCTGTCCGGAAATATAATTCTGCAACGGGCACATACAAGATAAGGATCCGACCGTATTAAAGGCTGTGTTGAGTCATCTGTGTTCTCCTTGTAAACATCAGGAGTCTATTCAGTTCCTCTGAGCTGATATTTTGGTGTTAGACAGCTTGTTGCTAGTTGAACTTTAAAGTTCTGCTTGTCAGTTTGCGCACCTTGAAATAAAGCATCCTTTAATGATTAATTACAAACTGATAAGCCTTAGGCGTTTTCCACAAACTCAAACTATTTTTTGTGAGTAGGGGTATGTATGCTAAGTATGTGTGTGTGTGTGTGTGTGTGTGTGTGTGTGTGTGTGTGTGTGTGTGTGTGTGTGTGTGTGTGTGTGTGTGTGTGTGTGTGTGTGTGTGTGTGTGTGTGTGTGTGTGTGTGTGTGTGTGTGTGTGTTCCACATTGATTTACTACATAACTGCAGATGCGGGTTTGAAATTTCTCTGCAGTGTTTGGATTTGGGCCATTTACATTTATAGATTTTTTTTATTTTTTTTCAGAATTCCACTTTTTTTTCTTCTTTTTTTTGCCCAACTGGTTTTTAATACTAGAAAACACACAAAGTGTAGATGTTGTAGAAGTTAAAGTATAATAAAAACACAAGACACCCAGTGGATGTACAAAACTAAAGACTATGGAAAAAGACTATCCAGAAGCACACTAATATAATCCGTGGCCACCAATATCACACCAAAACGTGTAATAACCCTCTCAGGCCACCAGAGGGGAACGTGTCGGTTTCACATTTTGCTTTGTGGAGGCGTGAAAAGTAACAAGCCTCAGATCTAGACACCAAAAACATGGTCAGGTTTAGGAAAATGGTTGGTTAAAATGATTAATTTTATGTAAGCAATGTTATGTGTGTCACATAACTTACGTGATGTGCGTTACGCAAGTGAAATACGTTAAGTTACAGTAGCAACTCATTTACGTTACATAAAAAGAAATTCACATTGGTTGTTTCTTTCTCGTGGACCTCCTTTCAATCATTTGCTTAACACATACAGGCAGTCTCATATTTTCACATGTACTTTTGTTCTTCCTCATTAATTAAGTTTCTTTATTTCTATTTTGGCACACCTTGAACCTGATCAGAGTTAACCTCCACCAGCCTTAAACACACACTACAATGTAAAAATGTCCCTGGAGGGATTAATAAAGTATCTATCTGTGTATCTGTATGTATCTATCTATCTATCTTTGTATTTATCTATCTATCTTTGTATCTATCTTTGTATCTATCTATCTATCTATCTATCTATCTATCTATCTATCTATCTATCTATCTATCTATCTATCTATCTATCTATCTATCTATCTATCTATCTATCTATCTATGTATTTATCTATCTTATCTATCTATCTATCTATCTATCTATCTATCTATCTGTCTGTCTGTCTGTCTGTCTGTCTGTCTGTCTGTCTGTCTGTCTGTCTATCTATCTATCTATCTATCTATCTATCTATCTATCTATCTATCTGTATGTATCTACCTACCTACCTACCTACCTACCTACCTACCTGTCTATCTGTCTATCTGTCTGTCTGTCTGTCTATCTATCTATCTATCTATCTATCTATCTATCTATCTATCTATCTATCTATCTATCTATCTATCTATCTATCTATCTATCTATGTATCTATCTATCTGTCTGTCTATCTATGACCTCCACTGAACTGAAAATGTGCCAAAAGTCTCATGCACATTTTCTTCTCATTCAACAAACGTTGTCCTTATTTATTCAGCGTTTATTATAAGTTTGTATTAAAGTGAAACCCTGCTTTTTTCTTTTACCTGGCTAAGGACAGGATACATCACGGTGTAGAGAGCCATAGAGACGACTGAGGCGGTGTCTGCTTCATTCTTCATGTCCTCCATGGTCATCCTTGACCAATCAATGGCCCTTTATGCGTGTGCTCGTGCCCTGATGCCAGTTTCACCGCATTCAATCACTGGTGGGGACTGACAGAATGGGAGCAGACGAGGAACTGATGAAGAGGAGAGCGAGACAGGTGAGCAGGCAGGGGGAGATGGATGGTAGTGGATGCAGATGACTGCGTAAGGAATCTACAAAATATATTGTTTGCAATCAAGATAAAAAAAAAAAACAACAACCCCATACATGTATTTAAATGTCCTCCTGTTTCATAATCAGGGACAGAAATATAAATTCATAAAATACATTTTAACGATGATTCCTTCGGAGCACTGGTTCTGGCAATTGTCTTCTAATTACTTGCCGTCAAGCCCCGTGTGTACTACTTCAAAAAAAAAAAAGAGCCTTTCAGTCACAGACATGATCATCACCTAACAGTCCCGCTGCCAGAGAGCGCGTACTTTACTGTTCCACCGGGTGCAATGGTGACAAAACTGCTGAGAAAGAAACCCCCACTCCAAAATGATTGCAGCAGTAAAAATATCACTGTGATAAATATAGAATCTTGGCACACAGGTTTGGATTCGTTCTTCTTTCTACCTCAGCCTCGTCATAAAGAAGCTGTGAATCCTGGCAGTTAAAATAAAGAGAAAAATAGCTTCTTTCATTGGCCTGTGTTCTGCCTCGTTTACTCACACCTCCCGGACCAGTTCCTCCACAGCTAGTGTTCATTATATGACGGCTTTACGGGATCTAATATGACATCATGGTTCATTCTCCTCATCACACAACAAATAGTTTACGGGAGGGCAGGCGCACTCGCTTACATACCAACTCTATTCATGTGCGAGCCGTCCCGAGATTACAATGAGTCACCACCTTCTGATCTGGCGATGACTCAACACTCCTTTTCGAGTGCAACTCAAAGGGATCTTAAGTTTAACAGCCTGCTATTTTGTCCTTTTACACCCCGTGTTACATAAACATTAAGACGGCACTAAATACAATTGTTACATGGTCCTTTTTGTATGAAATAAATCATACTTCAATTCAGCTGAATGCCAATAAATTCACTTTTAAAAAAAAAAAAAAAAACAGCCAGTTTTGGAGGCTGTTTGCAAAGTGCTGCATTATTTTTGGTAGAGCGCTCGCTTTTTCTTTCATAATCCTAGAGGGCTGACAGAAAATAAACATGCAGCCCATTTGAAACAGGGGAACTACATCTACAGGTGAACTTTGTCACATTTCTGTTCGATTCAAACAAAGTGTTCATGGCCAACCGTTGGAACAGGTTAGCATTAACTAAATACAATAAGATAAATAAACTTCGCATTTTTACGTCGGCTATCAAACAATGACGATGGAAACTAAATAGGAATAACGTGTTAAGAAAGTTTCCTGTCCAGACAAGAACACGGTGATAAATTTGCTCTGTCGACCCATAAATGATCAGTTAACGTGCAGTGAACCTTCAGCCAATTGTGTAAAGATCTGTTTATCATAGGCTCAAACTTCCTGCATAAAATGGATTAACCTGTGAAAACTAGAAAGAGGCAACAGTAGCATCTGTAAATAAGACACCCTAATTAATAAACCTTTCCCCAGGTGGACATTTCATTAATCATAATGACTGTATTACGTTTAGGGATCTGGTATTGTGGCAACTATAGTTTTCCAGAATAACATAATAGCACTTAATGGACCATTACAATTCTTCCTGAGCCAAATGCGTCCCCCCCAAAAAAAGTTTTAAAACCAACACACACAGCAGCCGCAATAGCAAACGGTTGACAAAATCACAACCATAGTTGTGTCTGTCTGGCTCACTGCCATCCAGCCGGCCGAGTTTAAAGGCACCATCTCGCTCTCTGGACATCAAATCACAGCACATTACACCGGGAAGGTTACGGCCGTAAGTCACCGTGACATCTGGAGGTGGCGATACTGAAACCAAATGATCGTGCTACTTCCTGATGGCTCACACTGAGGCAGTAACTTGTCAGCAGTCTCTTTTCTAAATCCACACAAACACACGTCCTGGCTGGTCTGTCTGGTATCCGGCGATCAGCTGACAGCGACGGCAGGTGATGCGTAACAAAACAAGCCGGTCTCTTTGTTGGAATAAATCAAAACAAAATACTTACCTGCAGTGAAATAGATGCGAACAGGGAGCAGGAAGCAGCGTGCGGATGATAAAGAGGCGGACGACGTTTTTAGAGGAACAATAAATTACCTCTATAGTGCTAACGTGGATTTAGCAGCTTAGAGCAGGTGATCGACTTCCGTCTCAACTAAACCAGCTGTATCGCGAGCTCAGTGTCTGGAGATAATAATAATAATAACAATAATAACAATAATAAAATTAAAAAAAATAATAATACAAATTAAAAAAAAATAACAGCGGTAGAATACGGACAGACACATCCGTTGTTTACCTCTCTTGTTGTGGTTTGCGTCTCAGTCAGGAAGTTTTCTGCCTGACAGCTGCAGCCTGTAGCCGGCGCTGCCCGGTGGAGTCGCACGAGAGACCGGTTGTAGTTCTTCCTGTGACGCTGCTCCGCGTTCTGTGATCGTAACGGTCACCGGAAGAGACTTCAAATCCCAAACAGGTACAGGTGATGGGCTTCTTTTCTTCTTCTTTTTTAACCCCGACGACACTTTCGTTGACAGCGTCGACGGCGAACATTTGAGCTTTGCCCCCACTTTAAGAAAGCGTACAATATATATATTAAAATAATAATAATAATAATAATAATAATAAATTTAAATGTGTATATTGAAAATGTGTTTCGGGTTAAAGTACCGACAAATAGTGAGCTATTTATCAGAAGCGTGAAGTTAACTGTTGTCGTGCAGGTCAAGATAGTTCCCTCCCAAACCCAACGAGCGCCGGTTATCGTAGGACAGTTACGTACAAGTCAAAACAGTATGAAGAGTGCAAAGTTTTTTGTTGTTGTTGTTGTTGTTTTAAATAATCAGTTCGTCTCATTGAACTATGCCAACCATTGTAGCTTGCTATTTATAGGGCCGTTACAAAGCTGCAGCGTGCACAAATCGAGGCAGGTGAAACAAAATACGTTGAGTATTTGGGTGGTACAACTCAATACATCTGTGACACACTTCAGGGGACTCCTAAAAGAAAGAAATATCCCACCGTGAGGCGGTTTGAAAACATTAGAGTGATTGCTGTATACTAAGTTTAACGGTATCGTAAACAAATAGGGAAACGGGAGACCGTGATTTATTTCATTCTGATTTTACACTCTTTGGTCGACGTTCATTGGACCAATCGGTGTGGAGGGGGCGGGGCCTGCGGCAAATGAACAAGCAGTGAGCTGCGGAGGAGAGCAGCAGAGAGAGACCGCACTTATCCATTCATCCATCCATCCCTGCCGTACGCCCTTTATCGGTAAGAGCCGTTTTATGCAATAATCTACAGCTGGTTCAGTCACAACGCCTGCCCTAATTTATCTGACTAACACGATCTGATAACAAACATTAAGTGCCCAGCTTTTGAAAGATACAAAAATATGTCATTTTTCTGAGTTTTTCCATATAGGATTACTTTTTATTTAGGTGTAGGAATGTGTCGGTTAAATAGGGCATTTTATGGAATATTATAAAGGGATTATGATGTCGTAATCAACATGTGTGGGCTTTTAATAAAGGGGGCGGATGGAGACGCACATTGGAGCCAAACATATTTCTTCAAGCCCATTGATTAAAGCCGTTATTACTCGTGTGTGTCCACCACCTAAAGCTGTTTCATTTCTGTCCGTGCTCTGTGATTGCATTGCTTTGTTGTTGTTTTCCCCTGAAATCAGCTTAGTCGATGCAGTGTGGTTCTTGTCCTTGAAATACAGGCAAAGGCGCATTGAGTAGTATGTGTGTGAATTAACGAGGCAGATTGTAGTATAGACTGGTCCTACCTTATCCCCCACCCCACACACATACACACACACACACACACACACACACACACACACACACACACGCACACACACACGCACACACACACAAACAAACAAACACACACACCACTTGTTATTCCTTCATGCAGGTCTGTGTATGTGCATGTGCTCATGGTGGTTTTGATTAAAATTCATACACCAGAAGCCACAGATTCAGATAGTACAGGTTTTTCAGAAAGAAAAAAAAAAGAAAAACAAATAGCTCTTCAATTATGACTTATGCACCTTATACAATGCACCTCAGGTTAAATCTGTGTGGATGAAATGATAAAAAATAAAAAAATGGAGAAAAAGCAGGTCAAACCTCCCACTAAGCACAAATACATACAAATATAATCATCTATTCCAGTATTTGTTTCAAGATCATTTTGCTCTAAAACACTCTACATTCTCTACAAATATATTTTCTCAAATCAAATAGCTTTTTACCAGCACATGGCCAGCAATAACCATTTCAGTGTTCCACTGTCTTATCCTCTCAATCCCCCTCTCATCTGTTTATCTTTGCCATTTAGACAATGACCATTCAAATCCTCATTAAGGCCCATAGTTGCATTTCCACAGAGTATCCTTTTGAATCATAAATCTCAATGTATAAATCCCATACACATCTGAATCACTGGTTAATCTCGGTTGATAGCTTGCTTTTCTCTCCCATATGCTTGCCTACGGTGTGAGTGCCTGTGTGTGTGCGTTCTGCCTATTCCCACAGAGAGGCTGCATTAATTGCATTTCAATAATTAAATGTCTTTCAAATCATCCTTGCGAAACAAAATGAGCGGGGAAGGGAGACACACACTGCACACCGAGTATGAGCTGCGAATGCATGTGCGCAACTGCTAACCATAACCTTACACATTTGTGTGTTGTGTGTGTGTGTGTGTGTGTGTGTGTGTGTGTGTGTGTGTGTGTGTGTGTGTGTGTGTGTGTGTGTGTGTGTGTGTGTGTGTGTGTGTGCGTCAGGGCTGCTGATGTGTTTCTGTCAGTTTCATATTCTGCTGAGAGTAAGGGGAAGTCTGCAATAAGTACTGCAGTTGTCTATCCTCGACCGGTGGATTCTTAAGATAGATCCAAGCCAGTTATATGCTGCAGTATGAAGTGAGAGACGGAGAGGGGAAAAAAAAGTAGTTTAATCTGTCTTTGTTCTAAAGTAAAAAAAAAAATTGGGCTATGGTTATTAAAAGTGCATGTATGGAAGAAAAGGCTGGCCAGTGATTGGCATGAAAAAAAACTGCTTATTCATCTTCCAGAAATGGTTTTTACATGCATGAAAAACATTCTGAAAAAGACGGTGACACTTTAAATTCTAAATTGAATCCATAATGTTTAATTAAAAACATAAAGAAATGGGGATAAACTGAATTTTAGTCATTTCTCGTCTGCCTTTTTCCCTTCGAATTCGAAATAAACTCCCACACTGAAGCACGCCACCTGAACATATTGTACTGTACACGGTCCAGCAGCAGGTTTGTCCCCGGTACACTCTGCTGCAGCAAAGACACGGGGGATTAGTTAATACCTGGCCAGATAGGAGAGAGAAAGGGGTCAGGTCACAGAGAGGGAGCGAGAAAACCAAAAGAAGTGTCTACTTGAGTTAGATCGCAAAAGTATCAGTAGTTGATATGCAAACTAAACAAAACCATGTTACCTTTTACCAATTTGAAAATAATAGTTTTGAAACAGTAATTCACATCTCTGCAAAACGTTACATGCACACGCATTTTGGAATCTATCTGTTGATTGATTGGTGACATTGAGAGGTGGGCTGGGTGTGGAGCAGGAGGGGAGGTCGGGGGAAGGGGGGGAAATCAGTGCGGTGCACTGCAAAACTGAAGAAGATTTGGTAATGCAATCAATATGCTTAACACGCACACGCGCGCGCACACACACACACACACACACACACACACACACACACACACACACACACACACACACACACACACACACACACACACACACACACACACACACACACACACACACACACACTTCGCTCTTGTGGTGCTGAGTCCAAAAACAGATAGAAACCTTCTTCTGAAACAGTGCAGACTGGCTGCCCACCTGTGCTTTTCCTGTTTTGACAAAATATCTACTGGCAAAACCCTGATTTTCTCCCGAAACTGTACAGCAACACTTAAACTTAAACTTAAACTCCAAATCATTTGGAGTTATTCACCTCATTCTCACTCTGTACCACCCTGTGAAGCAAACAAAACAGCTCGTGAGCGAACCAGACACCCTTCTTATCGCCATCTCAGCCTCTTCACCTGGCTCTCACTTCTTATTCTGGATCACCTGCCTTGTCTCCCTTTCTTACCTCTGTTACCCAACCTCCCCACCCCTCCCAAACATACAGACACATACACGCACATTTCTCCCACCGACGAGTTGATGGTGACCTTTCTTGTGCTGCAGTGTCTCCCTGGTCTTTAGTCCAACTGAAAAAGCCTCCAGTCTTTTCACTTTTACCACTGACCCCAAATAGAGGCCGATCCAATTACGGCTCAAACCTCCTAACTGCGCTCCCACAGCGCCGTAGCTCTGTGTGTGTGTGTGTGTGTGTGTGTGTGTGTGTGTGTGTGTGTGTGTGTGTGTGTGTGTGTGTGTGTGTGTGTGTGTGTGTGTGTGTGTGTGTGTGTGTGTGTGTGTGTGTGTGTGTGTGTGTGTGTGTGTGTTTTTCTGATATAGAGAAAGAAAAGAGATAGTGTTTCGTGTGCCCCGGCACAGTGAGGGGAGCAGTAAACCATCACGCCATACCACGCAGGGGGTCGGTAGATATCATTGGCTCAGAGTCAAAGCTTGTACCTGCATGGGAGTTGCCTCTGTTCTGCCCGGTCCTCATCTATTTGTCCGTCTACTTGTCTTTATTTGTGTCTTCTAATTTTTTAACCAAATGTCTTTGTTTGTTTTTTTATTGGTTTCGGTGTCTGCTCATCTTTTTGCTCTTCTCTCGCGCTCTCGGTCTATTTCACTGTCTTTATACCTCCTTATCTCCATGTGTGTCACTCCCTCTGGGTGTCTCTGTTAGCAGGGATTAATAAAGGGTTGTTAACCTCTGTTTGCCCTCTGTGGCGTGTACAGTGAGCATCTTGGGACTTCAGGCAGGTTCCACAGCACTTTAAGTCATTTTCTAACAAGGAGCTGAATGAGCTGCTGAGCTGAGGATGGGCTGTGCAGGTAATTGTGTCTGCCGTTAGAAGGATGTAAACTTGCAGGGGTAGAATTAAAGAGCAGAATAGTGCCAACAGGTTTCTACTCTTTAAAAACGATAGTCAAACAGCTACTTAGGTATGGAGGTGCAATCATCTTTCTTTTGTTTAACGGCTGCCAAATAATGGTTGCTAATGAAAGTATTGCTACACAGCGAGCGCCACATATAATCAAGTACTGCGCCATGGTTGTGGCGTGTGGCTGAAATCCAGATAACAGATATAATTTTAGTCATTCAGACCGAATAAATCAGGGTCTCTCCCTCCACCAGTGGCCCTGTGTATTACAGCACATACTGTATCTCGTGTTTCCATCTTAATTATACAATGAAAAATAAATATCTATAACACATTTCACACTTCATTCTGATTTCCTATGAATGAGGAAAATTCAATTCATTGAAATGCCCACTTTATAAATTAAAAGCTGTAAATGAACCAGTTTCAAAGTAGTTGGAGAGACAATCTCTACTTTATAAGGACACATTTTGGAGGAAAAAAAATGTTGTATTAACTAAAGGATTAAATCTGAACTAATATGTATGTGATCAAGTTTTGCGAGCAGCTAGCGCAGGGACAGCAGATGACCAGTATTTATCTTTTTAGTCCTCCTCCACCGGTGTCAAATTTATAGTCTTTGGTCAAATTTACAGTCACTTTTCTTAGAGGACATTTCAAAGAAAGAAAGGAAAGAAGTGAATGGTGGCTGAATTCCATCCACCTGCTTCAGTTTCAGAGTCCTGCTATTGTTCATGCTGGTTCACCGTCATGCGGTCGTGGCCTTGGCACACTTGAATAATGTTTTTAGTAACATCCGTTGTTGATGACAGGTCCAACTGTCGCTGTGAAAAAGGTTGAGTGTAAGAGATCTTTGTTAAACTGGCCCAAAAAATGTATAATCACATTTACAACAACATCAAATCATTACAGTCCCCCATTCATTTTAAAAGTAACCTAAGGCATGTATCCGTTATTCAGGAACTGCTTCAAAGACAGATGATAACAATGCTTAGTTCTCTCTCATCACATTTGTTTGTTTTTTTCCTGACATTTTAGTTCAATATGTAAAATAGAAATACCTGTGACAGTATAGTAATAGAGACTGTGACTTTGGGGGATGAGTTGCACACTGCTTTTAAGATGGCATGCAAATTATTGAATATCGCTGCAAAAATGATGCTGCGGTGGAGGTAAACTACTTTTTAAAATGCGCAGGTGTAGATGTTATTAAAATCCAAACCATAATTATTATTCACTTAAAATATCGACATGTTGTTTTTGTTTTTTATTCTTCTGGATTTCAAGCTTCCATCACAAAAAAATGATGCTGTGTTCTCTCATCGATGCAGTTCACAACTAGGATTATCCCTTCCTGAGAGGTTTAACATTGCCGGACAGCGGACAGGCAAATCATATCAGCGTGTACTTTTGCAAGGAAGATGATTGTGTTGTGAAATGTTGAGCTCTAACAACATTTTTAACAAACGTTTGTTTCCTTAAAAAAAAAAAACCATTCAGAGGTATTTAGCTGCTATTAGCTGCCTGAGTGCTACAGCAGGGGCGAGTAGTGGGCGTGAGCAGAACAGACGGCTTGATTGATGAATTGGATCCACTTTATTGTGCACTGAAATGGAAGTCCCCACCCGCCATAGGAGTTAAGTACTTTCCTTTCTCCTTAGACTGCCATGGAGTTACAGGCTCGACTTCATGGTGGGCTTCATTACGGCCTCCCTGTGTAAGATTTCTGTTCTGCTGCGGGATTCTCCACATCAGTGGGGGAGCAATGTCTGCGAGACAGGTGTCTCATCAAACTGGCAAAAGAGTGGCACTCGCAGAGACATGAGTGATTTAAGATCAATGGTTTTATGTGATGATTAATAGGTTTTATGTTAGTTTAATTATTTTGAGTTTGGGTATGCATGTGTCTTCTTGCATTTTACTCACTTTTAAATCCATGTTAAAAAAAATAAAATAAAATAAAAAGCCCCTCTGGTATCTCTCAGGAGAAGTTGAAACTCATGAATGGTAATCAGACTTCATTATCTCGGTACTGCAAAGCCCTTTATAAGTTAAACATATTCATGGTGAATTCATGCCAGATCACCCTGACATTTCAAACGGCGCATCCGTTGCAGAAATTCAAGGTTTTTCTGGGCTGGAGATAATCATAGACATCATTCTCTGCAGTTTATTCCCAGAGGGACGGGCCCTGATGAAATGGGATGTTAGCATTTTCACACTATTTGTCAAAGCTTCAGCAGTTAGGAAGTGTACTTGGACTGTGAGTGAACCAGTGCGCTGCGATTTGAATTGAAGCAGAGGAGAAGGGAGATACTGATGGGGGACTTTGCGGCAGCTCCTCATTTCCAGAGGAAAGCAGGAGTTGTTGTTTTTTTTTGTCAGGGTACTGCATTGTGTGTCTTGGGAGTACGATGGTGTGTGTGTGTTTTCGGAGCAGACGCTGTCAGAGAGTGCGTTAAGTGACAGAACTGGTGCTGAGAGGGGTTGCGGGAGACAGAAAATGCTGAGTAGAGTAAGAAAAGAGGAAAGAGTTTATCTGCCTATATGGAAGCAGGAAGATATATTTTCAGGGTAAAAATTCTTTCTGTCAGTTTGGCAAAATGAAAAATGTCCATCACTTGCCGGTTGCCTTGGTAACCTTGGCCTGGAATTATATGTGGAAACTTGAAAGTGTGTATGTGTTTGTGTGTACCTGTGGATTTAAACCGTGAATGCGGATGTTCATGTTTAATAAATTCCCCTGGCCTCCGAAGCATGCCGTCTCAAGGTGTTGGGTTTAAATGGCAGTAAGGATTAACGTACGCACTGGGCTTTTGGGTGACGTCATGTTTTAATTGTCGAAATGTCAACTGACGATCTATTCTGTCTGAGAATTAGGATTACACAGGAAGATTATAGGCAGTTTTTAAAGGCCAGTGAGTTTAATTGCATGGAATTAATCAAGTTGTCAGGATTAAACTCTTGCAACTTAAACCATAAGAGATTTTCTGGCATATTCGGTTCTTTCAGTCACGAGAGAACGTTTTATGCCTCGGTGTTGGGTTTCCCTGCTTACCTGGGAGGCATGCTGGGAAACCCACCTGAGGAGATCGGAAGTTGTGCTCATAGTCAAACGGGCAAAGAGTGGGATCCTCTTGTAGACGGCGTGCCGCAACTCAAAAGGTCAGAATGGTGTCACCGTTACAAGTAAAAGCCAGCCACCCATGGTGTTATTATCCACTCACACATGCACACTTGCACACAGACACACACAGGTGCACACGCAATTATGCCCCACACTACTTTTCCTGGCTTAACTGCATGGTTGGGTCTTTCCTTACGGAAAACAGGGCCGACTGTCTCAGAAAAGTTCAGCTCCCACAGCTCAGAAGGTCAGGAACATTACCTCCATTTACATCTCTGCCAGCCGCCCCCTCCTTTCACTCAGCCCTTCTTACTCGCTCTAGGTCTCTCTCCTTCTCTTTGCAATGTCTGACTCACAGCATGACATGTGAGAACAGGTGGATGCACGTGACGGACGCTGTATTAACGGCAATACGTTCGGTTCCCCATTTTATCTTACTGTTTAAAATCTGATGTGTCGTTTCCACCGCTTTAACCACCACTCATGCGCCCGCTTACTTGGTTTATGTATTTCTATCCAAGGGCTTTATTCCAAGTGTATTCATGTTTATTCATTGTCCTCCTCGCGCTCTCCTAACACTTTTTTGAACATAATGAGTGAACGCATTAAAGGATGGAGTTATTCTGTACTTTTGTTACCGTAAACAAAATCCCATGAAAAGACCAAAACCATCAATGCCTCAGTGTGTCTCTCAGCCTCAAGCGCATTCATTTTTTTTTTTACGAAAGATGGAACATTTTCAAAAACGGTCTCACAAATCCACTTTTTTTTCACAGAAAATTTGAAACCTGCTGCACATTTTTGTTTTTGGCAAATGCCGCTCAAATAAGAGCAAGTTGTGAATTTTCTGGGAACTATTTTCAGCTGCAGATGAATACATATCTGTTGGCCTTGGGAGTATTCATAGCAGCACCACAGTGTATGTTGGATTGAGCCTATATAAACCGCAGCAGCCTTTTCAGTGAAGTGAAGGAACGTGTCACTCTCTCGCTTTATCTCTCTTTGGCTGCACAGGCAATATACAAGGTGCTTCCAAAATGTTCTGAGACTGTTCCTGTTGTGCATGAAAGGAGCACAGCACTGTGATGCTCATGGAGCAGGGGGAAGCAGAAGCTTTCATGAGTACGCCAAGTTACGTTGTTTGTTCAACATCAGTTACACAAGTTTTTGTCCGGGCGCATTTGCAGCTTCACCATGAACCTTGAAACTTGAGCAGAGCGACATCAGATCAGAGTCGCGCTGTGATGCTCTGAGGTGTTTGAGGTAAAGTTTCCAGTGCAAATTAACTGAACTGCGACGTGATGGAAATTGGGTTCTCCGACATGACAACACACTCGCTCATAGTTTCTCGCCCTCGGCAACACAATCCTCGCTCGCCACCACCCCTCCCGTCTGCCACTTCACAAACAATGTGATGCAAAATTTGATGCGCACTCTCTGCTCAAGTTTCAGATACGTGGACAAATCACAAATGCGCACATACCAGTGTTTACAAAAATGCTCGTAAGTCCGGTGCGGATCAGGGACAGTCGTATGTTAGTAGGGTCAAATGACTGGGTGCGTTGACAACAAAGTGCAAGTGGTGTGTGAGTATTCAACAAAAAGAAACTTTGTAAAGTAAAATACATTTTCATTTGTTGACGGTGCTGTGCTAGTCAAAAGCAGTTTGTCCGAATATTTATAGATGGAGGACAAGATGAGATCTTGAATGTCAAAGAATTTAAACTGGAAATGACATGTGGTCGTATGTAGTTTGAGAACAAGGAATCATATTTAAAATCTTACAAAGTAGCCTTGGAACATGCAAGCATGGATTTCCCACTTTGCTGATTCAATTTGGGGTTATTACTTCACAGATAAGGCTTGTGATAATCTGTAAAAAAAATTTAAAGTATTATTAACAAATAACAGAAAAAGATCAAAATCAGTGATGGATCAGTACAGTCTGACTTTCCTACTTCTTCTGTGACACTTTGTTCATTTGAAGGTGTAAATCTTTAAAAAGATCTTGCAAATAAAAATTTTAGAAAAGAAAACATTTCTTATATGCTTGACACTGTCATCTTTTTCAACACTGATATGTCATTATTTATTATTTTTAGCCGCAGATATTGTCTCCAGTGAGCTTTTAAGACAGAAGTAAGGCATTAAATCAAAACAAACTAGAAGGTCCATGTCAATAATAATGAAGGAACATGACACCCTGATGTGTTTTTAATAGTTCTTGGACACTGGGGGTCTGTGGCAGAGAGAAATAGACTCTGTATATCAGGCTTTGAACACGCACAAAATACCTGTTGATAGTATCAGTACATTGTTTGTTACAGTCTTTTCATGGATGCTTCTCCTACAGTAGGTGGGACTGGTTCATTTGGGGAAGGTACAGTAAATCATTGGTCACGTGCCAGAGCAGAGCAGCAGAGGAGAGGGCAGGACACAACAGGATGGGGCGCTAATTTTCTGGCTGCTGCCTATTGTTAATGTTGTTGACACCACCGTCACCTGCCATCTCACACATACAGCATTAGCCAGCAGATTCCAGCCCTGCATGGGACTCCTAATTTCAATCCCTTTCACACAGCAAGAGAAACAGACAACAAAACATGCGTGTCGCTCTTTAGCACCCTCTCCGCACGCCATATATTTCTCTATGTTTATGCTATTTTTCAGTGACTCTCTTTTCCTGTTTGGCCAGCAGAAAACAATGTTGCTCGGCAACAACAGCGCCAGAGATATGGCGCAGTGTGTGTGTGTGTGTGTGTGTGTGTGTGTGTGTGTGTGTGTGTGTGTGTGTGTGTGTGTGTGTGTGTGTGTATTTCTTGTCGTTTTGGGGAGGTACAGAGACAGAAAAGGTAGGAAAGTAGAGAGATGAGAGGGAGGGGGAGGAGATTGGTGAGGAGAGATAAAATATGGATAAGCGGAAGATTAAAAAAAAAAAAAAAAAAAAAAAAAAAGGTGAGAACTGTGAAGGCATGGAGAGATGAGGGGAAGGAGGAAGGGGGGCAAAGGCCTTTTCCTCATCAGTCATTCTGTACAGACGGGCAGAAGCACATCAGTCCACATAAAAAGGCTTCAGCACAGGCGCACGGGGGCTGATTTAACTCAAGATGATAAAAACGGAGATGAAATTTGTAAGATCACTTAGCAAATGTGCTCTGAATTTCAGACGACAGCAGTACACTTGTTCGTGTATATATATATATATATTACCATACAATACATACATATGTATTACCATACATACTTCCATGTTTTCCTTCTTTTCCTTCCACTATTTAAGCAGTTTGACAGTATTTTAACAGCGACTTTATGATTTCTTTTCATTAATAAGTTTAACAATTGCTCCTGGATATTTGTTTTCATTGCATTCCCGTTTTTGCCTTTCACAGTTTAAATTGGAAGAATGATTGACTGACATGTTATTGGTCTCGCTCTGATCCTCTGCTCTGTTGTTGTCGTCCCACATCCCTGCTGTCTTTCATCTCTGTCTCTACTGTTTCTCTACTCCACAATAATCGTTCTCTTTCCCTCTGTGCAATCCCGTTGTTTTCACCTTCACCTCTCCATCCTGTCTGCAATCCTCTTCTCTCTACTTTTGGCTCTCTCCTCCCTCCCACATCATTTTCTCTCATCTTGTCTTCCCTTCATCCATCTGTTCTCCTTCCTTTTACAACTCTTTGGCTGCCCATCCCCCTTCCAATCATTAATTTCCTTTTCCTTCACACTTTGCCCCATCCTTTTCTTTTCCACTAAACACATTTTTCCACTTTACTTTCCATTCTCTTTTTTTTTCTCTTTCCTTTTCATCCCCTTTTCTCACATTATTCTCTCCATCTTGCCATCATCACATCACATTTCTCTGTTTTTGCCCAACTCCATACATTTCTCTTACACTCAGCTCTCTGTGGTCTGTGCTGCGATGTTGATCCTGGACGTTCTGTCCCCGCTCCTCCTCCTCCTCTCCATCCTGTTGCCGGGCTACGGTTGCCGGGCGGCGGACATTCCAGAGGACACTACATCAGAGTTCTCCGTCAGACTGTACCACCGGCTGCAGGCAGCGGGGGGTCAGGACAACATCATTTTCTCCCCACTGAGCGTGGCTGTGGCCCTGGGCATGGTGGAGCTGGGAGCCCGGGGGGCTTCGCTGGAGGAGATACGACAGGCTGTCGGATTCGGCCACCTGCTGCCAGGTCAGAGACACAATCATAAACACAGGTTCACAAGCATCGGGGTCAGAGGTGGGTGAAGGACGAGGAGATGGAGCCAAATTATAAAAGTGAAAAGTCTTTGGCAAATGCAAGCAGGCTTTTTACAATTAAAAGAGCTCTCCACAGATTTTAAACACCAATGTCAGTTTACCTGTCTTAAGTATAGCCCAGCGCAAACAGCTGTATGTCTTCTGTGGTTGGAGGGAGCAGTCCAAAGTTTTAGAAAATACAATGGCGGAAATCTGCTGCACCACAAGCCTGTCAATCAAACAGACACGTCTTCAAGAAACACAGCTTTTTCAGGCCTAATTTCAAATTAACAATGGGAACATTTTCAGATGGGCCGCCAGAAAACTAATGATAAGGTGGGACTTTAACTAACAACAACATAATGACTTGTGGAAAATTTTTATCGACTTTTGTATTTGATGAGAGAAGTTGAACGGGAGTCTATGGAGCCGGAGGTTTGGAGCCAGCACCTAGTGGCACTCTGTTGTACTGCAGTTTAAGGCACTCACGCATCAGCCTTATTTTTCAGACCCGGAAGCTACGTCCACTTATTGACACCAGTCTGTGGTGTGTCTCCTTGTGTTCTGCAGGAGTGGAGTTCTCTTTGCTCCAGAACCTGACGGCGGCTCTGTCGGATGATGATACCCACTACGTGATCCGATTCGCCAACAGCCTCTTCCTGCAGGAAGGAGTCACCTTTAACCCCGAGTTTCTGCATCTGATGAAGAAGTACTTCCGAGCTGATGTGGAGACGGTAGACTTCAGCGAATCCTCAGCTGTGGCCGAGCAGATCAACAGCTGGGTGGAGAATCATACCGAGAGTAAGTTGGAGAGAGAGGAAGAACGGGAAAGATACAGATGAATGGATAGAGGGGCGATAATACAGTATGAATGAACAATTATATTCCCCACATACTTTAAAAGGACATGGCTCATTGTCAGAGGAGTTACATCCGTGGCGGTTTGATCACATCCGCTAATACGACCTTCAAATCGCCCCCTCCAGGTAAGATCTGTGCGCTGCTATCAGCCGAGGACTTCAGCAGCGTGACCCGCCTGACCCTGGTGAACGCCGTCTATTTCAGAGGCTCCTGGAAAAACCAGTTCAGGCCAGAGAACACCAGGACCTTTTCCTTCAGCAAAGACGACGGCTCTGAGGTCCAGACACTCATGATGTACCAACAGGGAGACTTCTATTACGGTAGGGAAGATCTCGCAGAGTCTCTGCGTGCGTGCATTTGTAGAACTGCACTTGTGGCATTTTCTCTGGAGCCCTTCGTTTTCATCTCATATTTCCTGAGGTTATTTAAAATGTTAATCTCAGATCTAAAATATTCATATTTGGAGTGTTATTCCCAGGAAAGGCTATTTTTTTTTTTTTTTCCCCACTCAGTGAGCTCTGCTGCTAAAAATTCTCTTAATTTGCACAAACCACAGTTGGTATGTCATTTCGATTTAGTAGTACAGTATATGTTGAAGGCTACTTTGCTAATCTTAAAGATATTAGCAGCGCTGTGGCAGGCTTTATGAAGTCTCGAACCACTGCGGGGTTGTTGTTACTTAACTAAACGTTCTCACTACTGTCGAGGTTTATTGTCTGAAAGGATGCTGTCGGAAAGTTCCACATGAGATTTGACTATAGCTTGTACATATTTAAGAACATGTTGTGGCTGTTCTGAGTCGGCTCTACTATATGCGTCAGATTTTGGTCTATTTGGTGTTTTACCAGCGTTGGAAGGTGCACAATGTTTGTGTGGAGTCCTGCGGTTTGGCTGTTGCACTTGAATGATTCCAGTCTGTCTTTTCTGCATCCAATCATTTTTTTTTTTTTTTTTTTTTAGTTTTAAATTTGTGCCAAAGATAGTTACATCATAGTCTTACTGCACTGCTACTAAAGTCGGTGCATTTCAGTTATGTCGGTGCCGTTTGTATGCGTGTAGTGAGATTACACACTTCCATACGCCCACGTTTGCACATAGTCATGCTCACACACTGAGGATCAAGAAAATCTGTGTGTGTGTGTGTGTGTGTGTGTGTGTGTGTGTGTGTGTGTGTGTGTGTGTGTGTGTGTGTGTGTGTGTGTGTGTGTGTGTGTGTGTGTGTGTGTGTGTGTGTGTGTGTGTGTGTGGTTGAGGGCTGCAAAACAGGGACAGGTCCTTGGGGAGAAGGCTGCGTTTGCATTCTCATTTTGAATCGCAATCATATTGGTTAAGTAAAATGTTTCGGGAACAAGCCTCTCTGCTGCATCGTTAGCTCACTCTGCATCCGCAAACGCTCCCCAGAATGCTAAGTTTAATGAAGGATGATCAGTCTTCTTGTTGTGATCTTTCCTTTAAAGCAGCATGACAGCTCGTGTGCGGCGTATGAATGATGAAATCTGTTGGAGTTCATTTCTGTATTATCTCCATCTCCTATTACAAAAACCAAAGTAAGTGGGATAATCCTGTGTTAAGATTTCAAATATAGTTGGACTTAATTTTGACGATAAAAGGATGATCTCCTCCCGACTAAGAAATACCGTCACACGTAATTCTTGCCTTGTCTTGATTAGAATTTGTATGTGAGGGTTTTGTTTAATTAGAATACAAACGCAAAGGTATGTTAACGATCCACCTCGCGTCTATGAAGCTGTCACATTTTTGGTCTGCGCGGTGTACCTCTAAGACGATATCAGCTCCAACCGATGTTTGTGTGAGCACGCGATGTGTAATCACGGTATGTGTGCGGGCAAGTGTATTAACATGGATCTATATACACATGCAAGGACGTGATCCTATGTTGGTTTACTTGGTTTTATTTCCTGCCTGAAGACAGTCAAGTGTGTGTGTTTGTTTAAAAAAAAAAAAAAAAGGCATCGCACTGACGAACACACTCAAACACACCATCCTTTTGTGCCTAATTGAATTTTGCCCGGGATTTCAACAGAGCGCTAAGCACTGGGAGACTACATGCAGTACAGTACGCATGTAATCCATTTTCACACCAAGCGTAACCAAAAGCCTTTGAAGTTAAGCGTCAGTGGTTTTTAATTAAAACATCAGGGAAATGACCACACAGACTGTAATCAATACAGCCAATCAATGGGCCTCAACATGCTTCCATTTCGGTGTTTGTTCCTCCTCGGCGAGGCTCACAAACCCATTACGGGAGGCACAGGTGTGCGTGTGCGTGCGTGTGTGTGTGTGTGTGTGTTCCATACGTGTCTTTGGGTAGCTGCAGTTGCTTGTTGTTTCCTGCCAACCAGGCGAGTTCAGCGACGGCTCACAGGAAGCGGGCGGTGTGTACCAGGTGTTGGAGATGCCCTACGAGGGAGAGGACATGTCCATGATGATCGTTCTGCCTCGGCAGGAGGTACCGCTGGCTTCCCTGGAGCCCGTCATCAAAGCCCCGCTGCTGGAGGAGTGGGCTAACAATGTCAAACGACAGAAGGTGGAAGTCTACCTACCCAGGTGAGAGGGAGCGCGCACACGTAAACCCATGTAAACAGCCCGGCGGAGCGGAGCAACGATGCGCCCGTCAACCTCTCACTTACTGGGAGAACTCCGCACGCTCGCACACGCAGCGATACGATCTCATCCGTTCGTGACACCATTGCGCTTCAGCAGTCGTTTTGCGCGCCGAGCCGCCAGCTATCCTCAGTAGTGCAAACAGATGCGCAGATGTCACAATGCGATTAGAACATACTTCTTTTTTTTATATATATATATATATATTTTAGCTAATGCCTGAAAACGCAATGAGGCGGCACAAGTGGGGTTTTAATGCCAGAGTGATCAAATGCAGACTCAGTCGTTTGAAAAAAAAAAACTCCTTTGTGCCCTTTTCAATGAACATTGATGGAATGTTGTGTAATATGTTGTCTTAAGTGGAGGTCTTAATAGTGCAATATGATCGTGCAACATGTGGAGTACCTAAGCTGTTGAATGCATTCTTAGACGATGCAATATGCCAAACTACACATAGCCTGGCTGTATACACTTGTAGTATTTTATTCAATTAAATGTAGTCTTATTTGTGCAATATGTTTTAAGGTTTGGAATGTATTAAGTAATTTTTTTTGTAAAGTGCAGTCTCTTATCCTGTAATACGTTGACTTAAAATGTGTTAGGTAACTTTTTTTTATTACTTCAATTTAGCTATTTATGGCACACAAATCTATGTGGTTTTTTTTTTTTATGAATAATGTTGTTAGGCCCAGAAGGCAGAATTCAAATCAAATGCAGTAACACAAAACTTTTCCGACGGGGACAATAAAGTACACTGTATCATATCGTACCTTATCGAATCTTTTTTTTTCCCTTTGGTCCGTAAATAATCAAACACAATAATTCACTTCCTGCTTCCCACAGCATCCCAAACTCTCTGACAATGACTATGATCGACTGACCTTTGAACTCAAACCTCCAGGTTTAAGGTGGAGCAGAAGATTGATCTGAGGAACACTCTGCAGGAGCTGGGAATAAAGAACATCTTCACCAACGATGCTGATCTTTCTGCCATGACAGGTGACGCACAGCTGCATGGAGGGCAGTGGCAGACACACACACACACACACACACACACACACACACACACACACACACACACTACACATCGCATAAACCACGCTGCACATTACAAAATACTCCCATATATATACATAATAATTAATTCATATTAAACACACATTGGTACAGACACTAATAGCCAAAAGAAATAAACTCCTAAAAGAGTTCGGGAGATTTAAAATGTTTCCGTCTTGGCAGCAGCGAAGTAGCCTTCAGTACTTTCAAGGGTAACCAAGGTAACTGGCACTGAGTGGGCAGGTCACATCATCTGTTAAAAATAGATCCAGACGGAAAGACATATATATGCGTGGAGGCAGTGAAAGACATATATATGCGTGGAGGCAGTGAAAGACATATACATGTCGGGATAATCTATATCTAAAGAAAAAGACATGGCCGTACTGAAAGCCAACTCACACATAACTAACACGTTAAAACAAACTAAAATAAAATGGTTTAAATAGTCTTATAAAGTCAACACCATTTGGTAAACAGCTTGTTCTTACCAGGTGGAGCTTGTATTATATTGCGAAACACAGTCTTTGGACTTCGGTACATTTTGCACTTGCTAAAACATCCTCAACTCAACATGTACTCAGAGGACGCAGCCTGTTCTGTCCGGCAGATAGAGAAGAGGATGCAGTTAAAAATGCTTTCAATTAGTGTGGAAATAAATGTTTAATATTATCTGTCTGAGCGTACATCACTTTTTAGGAAGTTACTGCTTGATGTGACCTTCTGTCTGGTCTGGGATGTTGATTTGATTAATGAGCGGGTGTACTCCAGACCAGCATGCTTTGTACCTTTAGCGAGACGTACAGTTTAGACTCAACGTTGTCCCATCGCTCTCCGATTTGACGTAAACGATACAGACGAGGTGACGAGCCGTGCGCTTTTGTGTGTGTTGTCCAGACGGTAAGGATCTGTACATTGGGAAAGCAGTGCAGAAGGCCTACCTGGAGGTGACGGAGGAGGGGGCAGAGGGAGCCGTTGGGTCAGGTAGGCTTACTTTTTTTTAATTTATTTATTTATTTTTTTTAATCTTAATCTTCGTAAACACAAAACATTTTTGCTGTGTGAGAGGGTATCAAAACAGCAAAGTCAACTTCAAGTTCACAACGCACGATCAACAAGTAACCCTGATGATTGTTCCCCTCTCTCAATCGTTCTCTCTCTCAGGAATGATTGCCCTGACCAGGACTCTGGTGCTGTACCCACAGGTCATGGCGGATCACCCGTTCTTCTTCGTCATCAGAAACAGAAGGACAGGTGTGTGTGTGTGTGTGTGTGTGTGTGTGTGTGTGCGTGCGTGCGTGCGTGCGCGCACAAATATTAAAGTATTTCAAGGGGTATGCATCGCCTTCAAATAAAACAAATCAAGTAAGCAGGTACACACAGTATAAGAGGTGCGATCAAGAAGCTCTCAGACTGTTCCTGTTGAGTAGGGTGAAGCAATAACTTTTGCGAGTCAGTATTGCAAGTCACGTTGCTTGATCAACAGATTCGGTGAAGATTCGGCGAATCAACCCGAACTACGGCGCGATTCTCCAATAAGACAACACGTCCACTCACCGCAAATTTCTTCCGTGCAACAACACAATGGTTGCCCTCCATCACCCGTACGCTAGGTTTGGTTCCATTTTTCCGTTCCCCAAAACTTCTTCGCAAAATTTGATGTGCGCTCTCATTGCAAATGCACAAAGACCACTGGTCACGAAGATTGCAGGAGCTGATTTGCTGATTGATCAAAAGGACGTAACGGAGTCACTCCGTGCACATCAGAGTGCTGCATCTGTCCATGTGTAACGGGAACACTCGCAGAACCTTCTGATCGCGCCTCGTAACAGTCCACGTCTGTTTATTTGTCTTTGTGTGTACTAATCCGTAATAAATATGTAATGTTATATATACATTTGTACACGTGTGCGTTTTAACCCGACTTTTAATCCCCTCCTTTCAGGGTCTATCCTCTTCATGGGCAGGGTCATGACCCCTGAAGTCATCGAGCCCAACGACCATGACTTCGACTCCATGTAACCAGGGTCTGAGGTCACTCAATCTCAGCCAATCAAATCGGGACGTCATAAATGCTACCTATTCCTCTATCCCCATCTTCAGCTGTGTTTTATACTCTTTATGAAAAAAAAATATATAAACTGAATATTATATGATATATTATATATTGAAACATGACATACGACATATAATGTGACTGTGTTTTGATACCGGAAGCTTTAAATTCTTGGATACAGACGTGCAGAATGAGATAGTTGTAAATATTCTCTAGTAAAATATGGTTTGTATATGAGCAGGACGAACACATTGTATGTAATCCATGCACAACCCCTTTAAGTTCAGCAGCTTTGTACTCATCGCGCACGCGAGGACACGCGCAAACACGCGCGCACGCACACAAACACACACACACACACACACACACACACACAAAACCCCTTTCTCTTCAAATGTGTTTCTCCTCCAGATACAGTATGTGCGCACGCTGAGTTCAACACTTCAATTACATCCCTGTACATTTGACATTGTGTTCTCTACATATATATGCTCAGTATTTATTGCAGAATAAACATGTGCAAACATTTCGTCTTATACAATAAATCTTAGTAATATATCTGTTCCAGACGGTATTGAGACATTTTTACACTGTAGGCACATGGCTAAACTGCTGATAAACTAATATGCCTTATCACATCTGAGTGGCTGATTAAGTCCGAGCCGGGCCTCTTACAGGTGAGCAGAGGGGACTGCGTAACGAAGGCAGGTTGCTATAGAGACGGACTGGAGCAGGCAGGCGCACTGAAAAAGATCTGCTGCACTGTTTTGGATGTACATACAGGGAGAAACAGTAACACCAGCTGTATTCAGTCTTTTATTCAATAAAAACATGAATGTGTTCCCATTAAAAAAAAAATTATATATCCTTCTCTGTGTGTAGATATTGTTTTCATAAGATTTATTCAAGGACACTACAGCTTATGCGCACTACAAAAAACAGGACTATCTCTAATACTGCTGGATTTCCTGTGGGTTCTTTAAATAAAGGATTTAGTGGGAATGATAAAAATGCTTTAGTTATTATTTAGCTTAGTGCCCTGAATAATAAAAGATGGGTGCGGCTATTCAATCGTAACTCAGTTTCCCGGGGCAGACAATGTCCTGCCAAGGCATCTTGGAGTAGTTTCAAGCCTGCATCACCGTTTCCGCACGAACACAAGGAAACGGACCATATCGTTGGTCAACGCAGGGATATACTGTGACCAAGGACGAATGGGAGCTGCACACCGATACTGAAGAAAGACACTTATTAAAGAAACTGAGAACATTTCAAAAAGTCAGTATGTTCATGATTTATGAACAGTTGTTTTAACTCTTTAAAAGCATCAACAGGCATCACCGAGAACAGAACGAATATGAAATAGTACTGTGCTTAACAGGAAATAGAAAATGACACTATTTACAAGGATGTTTCAAGCACAAATAGTAGCTGTAATTGTTGGTTTTTCAATTGACATTTTCCACTTTTTAAATTTAAAATTGACTTAAGCAATACATATATATATATAAATATATGGTTTATATTTGGTAAAAAAAAAAAAAATTGCTTACACATCTATTTCTGCCTGCACAACCCGGATAATTACATCCCCGACAGATATGTCTGTGACAACAAACATAAAATGAGCTTTGATATAGTGACTCGTCAGTCGATGTTTAAGAGACACCAATTATCTTTGTCATGACTGCAACACAAAATGAAACCGGCTGTAAAAGAACAAAGCAAGTCAAATCATTTGAATAATGAACAGGAATAGCTGACGTACGCGACAGTTTACTCCTGCAGACGATGAGTCTTGAAATAACAATAAATCTATTAAAAACACATTCACACTAAGTACAAAGTCAGAGTGGAATCATTTAATCTCAAGCAGTTCCAAAGGTTTTCCTTTACCTATATCTAATAGCTTTTTCACCTCCTCCGTGTGCTCAGTGTGTTTCAGTATCTTCAACACAGAGAGCGGCACAGTTGAGGAACGACAGCCCATGGGTGAAGGGAGTTATTTATAATCTAAATTACTTTCACCAGCTGCAAAGATAGCTGTGCCGTATGTCTCCATTGTGGGCACCGTCCTTATCTCTCCTGCTACCCATGACAACATACTGCACGGAAAGAAGGAAACTACAAGAGAAGACATGAAAGCGCTCCTGAAGCTGCAAGCTTTCCTAATGATGGTTACTGGTAAAACATTTCTAGAAGTGGGAAATAATTGCCATACACAAACTCAAACTCTTCAACTATATCTCATCTTATTGTTTTGTTCACTACAAATACACTGTGACTGGTACTTGTTGGCTAAACTCACAAAATGTAATCTGTTATCAACCTCCCAAAGAGTTTAATGAATAGTTCATGGAATTTCTTGTAGCAGCTGTACATTATTTCTTATGCATTAACAATAATTTACGCTCTCACCCTTGATACATTTTGCAACCTTGTCCATATTTTTACTAAAGTATAATTTGAGTTCAGAACTGGTGAAGTAGTTTGATATTGAGGTATCATGTTAACAAGGATTTCAGTATTTTCATATTATTGATTCTTTCATTGGTTTAAGTATAGTTTTGGTGTAGCTTACATTAAGTGCCCAATAAAAGAAACATTTACTCGCTGAAATTCAGTTAAATTTGTTTGCAGTCTCCTTTCAGACCCAACTAACAAAACAATAAATTCAAACAGGATAAAGAGAAGAAACAAGAGAAAAGTGGCACCTAAAAACACGAGAGGCTAGAGGTGTTTTTGTGACAAGACTAAAAAAAAAAAAAAAAGCATATTGTATTTCAATGTGTCAAAAGGTCAGATTTTCTCTTAAAAATAGGCCTGCATAAATAAAGACAAAAACCTGTTCACATCGTTGCAGCACTCTCTTTACACCAAGACAAGTCGTTTTTGAAAGTCTCAGTTTGAAGTAATGAATCTGTCACAGCTCATTAGAAAGTTGAATGTTAATTTTGAGAGCGCGCTGTGCAGCAGCGACCCGCAACAGTTTTATTTCTACCTCTCTTGTGTAATACACCTGAACAGTGTTGCCAGGCAACCATGCAGCTTGGTGATCAATTGGTGTCCTACAGCTCCGGCGGCAGACGCAGCACTCACACAATGGTGAGAAAGCACTGTGGTGTCAGACTCCCGAAGGACGGTCAACTTTCTCTCTGTGAATAATAACAAACCCACCGGGCTCCATGGGTAACAGCTACAGGGTTGCAGGGCTATACCGAGCCATTCACAAGGTGTTAAAGAAGGCCAGGAGAATTCATCACAAGGAGATTGGGACATGTCAGAAAGGTAAGCCAGAGTAGCTCATTCTCTGATATCTGCCAATTTCTATTATACTGGTGGCAAATTTTTTTTCTCTGTTGCTTTTTGTACCTCAGCAGAAATGTGAGCCAAAGAGGCTAACTTTGTATTTAAAAAAATGCAATTGCTAAAAAGAAGGTTTTAAATATTTAATCATTTTATTCAATTCTACTCGAATGGTAACTATTTAGCAGTACATGCACAATCAATTGTAGAGGCACCGGGGTTCAGCTATTCTCTGCATTCAGCCACTATTATAAGATAATAGCACCTGCTCAGGTGTCCACTGGTGCTATAGCAACGGGTCCTAATCTGCACTGACAGGCCCAGTTCACTGTAACTCTAACCACTCGGCTGGTGGTCAGGGTTTCAGCACACACCAGGGCTTACGTTACGAAAACACAGCTCCCCTTCAAACAGGGACCGGCGACGTGACAACGCACCTGATGACCCCAGCTGTCTTTTTCCCCTCGCTCTCAGTTCTTCAGGTGTGAACACGCTCAGTGGCAGTTTTCCCAAATCCCACTCATCTCAGTACTCTGACCTCAGGGTATCACGCACACCTCTCTCTGTGGAACATAGTCCTGATTCTGGACTAGTATCTACACCTGTGAGTTGCACACACACACACACACACACACACACACACACACACACACACACACACACACACACACACACACACACACACACACACACACACACACACACACACACACACACACACACACACACACACACACTGGCCTCTAACCTCCTCAGCTATGCCGATGACATTTTTTACCCTCACAGCAATTTGAATTAAAACAGATGAAACATGGCTTCTCCCCTTATCCTCCCTATATGTCACATACAAAGTTTTCCACTTGTAGTGAAAACAAATGTCCGATATGCTCGTGACTGCAAAGTGCATTGCTTAATTACCTGCAGCAAAATAGTGAGTTTAAAGAAGTAGAAAATGCCAAGTGATGTGGGGTTATTGTTTATTGCTGGTGGTCGATGTTCCGTTTGAGCAGAACCATGGTTAAACTAAAACCAGCATTGGCGTTACATTTATTTTTCCATTTATAATATCATTATTTCTATAACATTTGGTCTGTGTATTCTTCAAAGTGAAAGCACACAGTGACATTTTGGTTTCGGGGCCGTTCTCTGACTGTCCAGTCAGTGAGGAGCAGTGGTCAACTTAAAGTGAGGTCATTCCTGTGTCTCAATGAACAGAAGTGGGTGTCGAGTGACACGGACACACTCAGAGTGAACAGGATGAGTGTTAGAGGGTTGAAAAGGTCACGCAAGGAGGACAACTGACTCCACTACTGAATCCAATTGGACTAAACAAAAGCAGTGAACGGAATATTATTACATTTCATTTTACGCCATGTTGTACTATTTCATCAATAAGCTAAGGTGTCTCTAAAATGTTCTCCAATTGGAGGTTAGAATTGCTAAAACTAAAGAGACACTCATAAAAAACATTTTGTCATTAGAAGAATCAAGTAGATTTACTTGCCTGCTTTATCTCATGAAAGTGTCAGGTCCCGCTGCTATTTTATCGTGTGGCGTGATACCTGTAATACCGTAGTTGGTGGAGACGTTGGTATTGGAAAGAAAATGCACTAATATATTAAAGAAAGACATAAGCGATCAAATAGGGAGGAAATTAGGTGTCATTATCAGATTATAAAACACTTGTGCTTCATCAGGAGAATCTGAACATTGTGAACACGCGTTGTCATAGTGTTTAATGGTCTTGATAATGACCCATTGATTTTGGCTACATGCTATCTGCACGCTGAGAGAATAGAGTTTATGTTGGACTGATGGGGAGCTATGGTAGATTAAACTTTAGTGTGTCTCCTGTTCTCACAAGCCATTACCATGTACAAGTCTTATTTTGCCCGGCAACGAGACATTTATTTGACCGTGGTGAATTTCAGCTGCAATCAGTGAGAGGACTTTGATTAAACTTTGGGGCGGGGGGGGGGCGGGGGGGGGGATGTAACTCATTAGTGGTTTCTTCTGCCTTCACAAGAAATTACACTGAACAAGCCTCTGCACGTGTATATGTGTCGTGCATGAGATGCAATGATTAGATTTGACGAGACTTGGCAGAATGATGCATTTCACTCTTATTTTGTGGAACATTTCTTACCGGTTGTCACTTCGTTCACTCTCTTCTTCTCAGCTTCCATCCAATCGCTTCCGGTTTGTGTCGTGGCATCGCCTGGAGCAGTGTGATGTCACAGGCGACCAGCTGACCTGCCCCAGGGTTAGAGAAGGTGTGCGATTAAAATGAGAAAACAAACCGTGTGACTCTTGCAGAGATTCAACTTGGCATTTCCTGCAACAGAATAAAAAGAGAAGACAGTTTTCTGAACAGGTTTTGAACTAACGAAGTCACTGCCACAATGTGGTTTCTTTGTTGGAGAGTTGGTTCAAAACAATTCTGATTAGATCTTAAAGCAGTAAAAAAGTAGACACTGGAAAGTTAGGTTTTTTTGTTGTTGTTATGCTTCTTTGTCAAAGCTGAACTTCAAAGAGAGCTTCGAGACAAGCCCCGCATAAATTTAAATGATTTGAACCGAAAAAAGAAGACAGTCAAGAAGTTGCCTCGTTTCCTTTTTTCCTTGTGTTGCTTATATTTTATGTCATTTTCATTTAATTTAGTAGATGACAAACATACTGTGACAAAGCATCTGAACCTGTCATTGTTAACACTGACAGCAGGATTAAATTGGATTAAATAGGTGAACATTGTTACAGGCTTTTCTTGTGTTTTTGACAATATTAATGAAAAAGGGCCATCAGAAGAGGATCTGTGTCAAAGAGAGGCGGCTGATATCAGTTTGGAGACAGCGGCGAGGAAGAGGAGGAGGAGGAGAGATGAAGGACAGAGATGGGAGGAGAGACTGCAAGAGAATTGGGAAAACTGTCTGGTAAGTTAACATGGATGTGTGTGTGTGTGTGTGTGTGTGTGTGTGTGTGTGTGTGTGTGTGTGTGTGTGTGTGTGTGTGTGTGTGTGTGTGTGTGTGTGTGTGTGTGTGTGTGTGTGTGTGTGTGTGTGTGTGCGTGTGTGTGTGCGTGCATGTGTGTGTGTGTGCGTGTGTTGTTACAAAATATGCAGCAGAGAAGAAGAGCAGAGACGAGTAAAGAAGGCACAAGTATGAGAAAAAGAGCAAGAAAGAGAGATGAAGACCCTGACGATTGTAACACCCTTCTCTTTTCAGGAGTTAAATTTGTCCTATCAGGACTTAGGTGACCCCTTCCAGCGAGAGAATTTCCTCCGGATCCTCCGCCGGTTGATCCGCGTGGAGAAACTACAACTGATCGACAACTCTCTCACTAACCTGAGTTCTGTACGTCTGCCAAGGTACAAACTACACAGCTCAGGCTGCACCTCAACTCGCTCACCCGGTACACTGTTTACTCAGCTCCACGGAGACCACTGATGGATGTGAAAATATTTCATTCAGAATGCTGATAAATCTTTCAAGAAGCCGGAGATAGAAATCTATAAATCTGGTCAACATTATTCTGGTGTCCATAATAGCTTTATTGAATGCATTCAGCCGTTAAAATGGAGAAAAATGTCTCGTCTCATTCAAGACTGAAACTGACATCACACTGTTTTAAATCTTTTCACTTGAAGGTCGAATTAAAGGAAACAGTTCTGTGGTTTTGAGCCAGTATCTTGCTAAAGTTAGAGTTGTTTCTTTTTTTGACCATGCAGTTTATCTGTTGGTGTTTTAATGTTCCTGCTATTTTTGTTACAAACGTGGGGATGGTCAGACTTTTTCTTGAAGCTGAAACACTACGGCTACCGTTCACCTTCGGATGGCACATTTTTGTGCCAACAATAGACCGCATTGAAAAGTGAACGTAGCTTCCGTGTTTGAAAAATTAGGCCAACGGGGACATGCCTTCAGCTGCAGTACCACCGAGTGACACTAGGGACTGACACTAAATAGCCTACCATTCAACTTCCACCCACAGCTTATTTTGGTATTATTAGCTAAAGGCCCTCCTTCTTATTAGTTTTCTTGCAGTCCATCTGTAAAACAATACCATCATTAATTAGAAAATAGGCCTCAGAAATTGTGTTTTTAGGAGCGTGTCTGTTTGATTGACAGGCCTGTAGTGCGGTCGGATTACCGTTATTTTGTTGGCGTGACGTAGTGCCGTTGGGTTTCCAATCAGATTGCGTCAGTTCCACCGGTTGTTCCCACCTCAACTCGTCCAAATATGGTCACTTCTGGCTCCAAACCGTGCCGAACCAGCAAGATGGCGACGGCTGTAAAGTCAAACTCGAGGCCTCATACTGGCAGTTCACAAACCAATGGGTGACATCGCTGTTGGTTGCCGCTTGGTGCCAACTTGTTTATCTTATTTTGTCCACCACTTCTTGCCCGTTTGGAAAGCATTATTGCATTCGCCCCCTCCCCTCGTACACAATCTGGAATCTTTTGACAATATTGTTTTGATTTTTTTTTTTTTTTTTTTGGTGCTTTTATGGTCCTTTTACCAAATACAACAGGTAGCAACAACCAGGAAAAAAAAGCAAAGCCTTATTTGTGTTTCCTGGGGGCAGGTGCCGAATGCTAAACCTGCATCACAACCACCTGGTGTGTCTGCGTCAGCTGCCAAAGCTCCCCTCGGTGGAACAACTTTGTCTGTCTGAGAACGCCATCGGCTCCCTGGGGGGACTGGGAGCTCTCGGGAACAGCCCGCTGCGCTCCCTTAACCTCACCCGCAACCCGGTGACCTTCACTCAGGGCTACCGTGCACGGTAAGAAGACATAGACGATGATGTCTGGGGGATGCATAAATGTGTAGAGGAATCCTTTTTCTTCATCTTCATCATCATCATCATCATCATCATCATCATCATCATCTTCTCGTTTTCTCTCTCTCCCCGTGTGCAGTGTTTTCTCTTGTTTGCCAAAGCTTGAGGTCCTGGATGGAATCCCCAAGCTGCCAGAAGACTCGCTGCCCATCAGATTACATTTCCCAGAAACCACCAGGATGTGCAACATTTTATGATGTTCTTCCATGGATGGATGCGTACAGACTCAGTACTTTAGAAAAGTGCTCCACACTTTGAAAGTACGCTGAAGGTTTCAGAGATCTCCTCAGAGGAAAGCCAGATGGATAACGTTTTCTTCTGGTATTCAGTAACAGCATTTACATGAACTGTCACAACTTTTGCCGAAAAACACTTGAAAAGGCCACACTGATAATACAGCAGAGGTGTCACGCTGCCGGAGCGCACCGGATCGACGCTATGCCACTTCTTTTTCTTTTTTAACTAAGTGAGGAAACATAAAGTTGGCAATTCGCATAATATGGTTGATAATATGATTGGATACAATCATCTCTAAAGAGTAACACACGAAGAGAACCAGGAAGAACAAATGGAATATTCAAAGTTGTCATTTTGACAGAGATGGTGATGTGACTGATTCACGATCAACTCATGTATTGAATAACATTGAAGTAAACATTCCCTTTGAGCAACTGCAGTGAATTCAATCCCTTTTTCTCTCATCAATACCAAAACTAGTAAAGATGAAAAAGGCAGCTAAACATCCTTTCCTTGTTTGGAACAGCTTAAAAGGTAACTAAAAGTTCACCATGATGTAGGTAAACGATGATAAAAACTTACTTGGCATTAGGCCAATAACCAAGTTAACATGATGGCTTCTGCTAATGCCAGCTACAAGTAGCACTGATTCATATAATACAGCATTAATGTTGCTCTTTTCTCCTTAATTCACTTGAACCGTATTTCCTCTAACAGTGACTGACCTTTATTTATACCAGCTGCTCCTCCATTTGATAACTGGTTACATTTTATTAGCACGAAGCCTCATTTTGATCCGCTTCCTTTTGCCATGTTAAAGTTAATGTTAATACAAACTCACCACTTCCTGTATCAACTTAAAAGCCCTCAAGCATTTCAGTGGACAGAAACACTTTTTTTTTTTTTTTTTTACTTCACAGGGCTTTTATTGTCAAATATGTGCTGAAACTTTTGGTGGAAAACTCCCCGACTTGAGAGATTTCCAAACGGCACTTGAAATATTGCTACTGTCGTGCTTTGACATTAACACAACATACAGTTTGGCTGAGACATTAACAGTTTGTGCACCCACTGTGACGGAAGTTCGACTTTAGATTAGTAATCCAGAACAACCATTGAAATCAACAGGACTATATTGTTGAATTTAACAAATTAAGGTGATGGAAATACACACTTTTGATTATTGTATGTAAACTTGCTGCCGTAGGAACAGTGGTTACGTGACTCAACATTGGTGCGCTACGGAAACAAATAGCACTACAGTAATACAGCAATAGTATTGTAGTGGTAATGTGAAAACTGCTTTTCATATCAAGTACCAATACACTACTGATATTTTTAAAGTGAGTTTTTTTGTTTTTTGTATACCCTTTACAGGTATTTTGATAATAAATAGAAAAGAAAATGAAGTCTTTTAGCTATTTTTTTTCACACACATGTAAGTAAATGTGGTGCAGTGCACGGATACATGTTGAATGACTATGACAAACTTTGGCTTTGATGGAAAGGAAAGGGAGAGATGTCTAATCAGATTGCTCCATGACTCATCTCTACCACCTCGACATCTCTCAGGACTTTGCTGAGCCAACAAATTCACACTGCTCTCTCTGCTACAGACTGCACCGAACATACACACCAGAAGGTTTTCTTTATATGCAACTGTAAATCCCCGTTGATGAAAATGTAGTTTCTTTTCTTTCAATTATTTTAATTTGGCAGCTGGATCCTTATATTACGCATGTTTACTTGACACGTGTAATATATGAGAGGAGAAACAGGACATCCGCTTTCCAGGCTTATCAAACATTTAGTGTCCAGACTCCCTTGGATAATGGCCTCTTGTGTCCTCAGGCTGACTGGGTAATGACCCGCGAGCTTCATGCAGCAAGTCACACACACAAAAATACATCCCGCACACAGAAAAGCAATCCTTCGTAGCTTGCAAAACGCTCAGACTGATGGGTTTTTAACTAAAAGTATATGTTCTTTGTCCTGTAAAAGCATAAAATAAAGGGCACACATAGTGTCGCACGTAATGTAGTGTTGCGGGAGTTACACCTTGGATGTATTTAGAGGGAGCTCTCTTAACGCATCCATGGGTTACGCACGCTCCCGTCGTTGATTTATTCATATACTGCAGCAGTGTATTCTTCTTTAAAACTGGTTTCATTTTCAGCCCGTGCCTGCAACATAAACACACTTTGCTATCTGATGCCGCACAAGTATGAATACTGCCACGCGTGCAGCCGAGCAGCCACCTCTGCATATAAACATGGCTCCAGCGTGAACCGCACAAACAAACACGCCGCAACAGCCACTTGCATTTCTTTTCGCTCTCGGTAATAAGGAGAAAGGCAATTTAAGCAGCTGATATCTCTCTAACAAGCACAGAGGCAGGCGCAAACTACCAGTTACATGCCTCATTGGGATTTGTTTAAGTGTGGAAGATTGTTTGTGCAATTGTGTGTTATGTGCACCGAGCGAAGACTCCAGCTGATGAATGAGAGATCGTTACTGCTGCGGAGAGGCGGCGTAATGAGCCCACTGGATCCTCATGTACTGTGCTTGCCAACAGGATCCAGGTCACAAGGAGCATTTCTGTATGTCATTAAAATGGGAGAGGAATTTGAGTTTGATGCCTCCACCTCTCCCTCCTCCCCCGCCAAATAAGAAAAAAGTCTTGGGTGGAAAAAAAAACACCATTTCATAGCTTAGAGCTTCAGCTTTCAAGTAAATCTCGCAATGCTGTTAAATGGAAGGTTTTGATAATCGGTGGCAATCGTGTGGGCATTCGTCTCAAGATAGATTTCGGCTCGAGGCAATCGACACGTTAAAATTATTCATGCCGGGTAATTCACCCATGAAATGACTGAGAGCACAAGAATGTGGAGGAGTTATCATATCTGCCATTGCTTGTCACTGTAAAAATATATATGTGTGTGCACGTCTTCTCCCTGTGGCCTGCTATTAGCACAGTAATGAGACACCTGTTACTGTCGCACTCCTCCAGCATCCAACAGTCCCCCTGGGGAGATCAACAATCTCACAGCAGCAGAGGGATGATGACAGGAAGCGGCGATGGGAGGAGGGAGGAGGGAGGACGGAGGACGGAGGAGGGAGGAGGGCATGGCACGAGGCACTGAGCGAAGAAATGGAGAGAAGGTGCCAGCGTGATGACAGGAACTGAGAGGTCGGGTAGGAGGAGGGACGATCTGATTGAGACTGTGTGTTGGGGACAAATATTGTTCATTAGAGCTAATTGCCGTTCTCAGTCAACCCCCCCTCCCCCCTCCCTCTATCGTCGGATTTTCATTTCATCCTGATTTGTCGGTTCACTTCCCGCGCGAGCTGAGTTCACACGCAATGTTCTTACCTCTCTGTTCGAGAACAGATATAAGTTGATAAAGAAGAAGGTAGGCAGGGAGCTTGGGAACATTTCTGGCTTGCAGTGTTGATGAGAACAGCAGAGCGCCCGTGATTGTAAACTCAACAATTCATGTTTAGGATTTTTTTTTTTTTTTTCCCCTTCTGCTCGTTACATATTTATAATCCTCTTTATGAAAGTAGACTTGCCAGCTTAAGTCAAGTTATGAGCTTGCTGAAAGTCATTAATACATTGATCTATTCATCTACAGTAAAGGAGCATCCCAACAATTGACTGCAGATTCTCCATTGATGAAGCGAAGAACATTCATCAGAACATTGTTGCAGCATTATGGCTTTAACAAGAATCTCCTAAAAAAAAAAACTCACTGGGTTGCCTTCACAAGTAATACCTGCAAGAATAATGGGAGCCCAAATTGTAATTGAAAAGCTACAAAGTGTACAACCAAAAAGCTTAAGGAATTGATCTTGTCTTTAACCTCAGTGGAGACAGGTACCGTTGAGTTTTCCATATAAAAAAAATAACAATAATCAAACAAAAAAAATGACTCCTACTAAACAGACTATTGTATGTCTTCTGTTTGTGACGTAACCCAATCTGTGAAACCTTTATTCCACTTGTGAAAAAAAAAGAAGTGAAATTTCCCCCTTTTTGCTTTTTCATATCTTGACCACATTGGACCTGGTTTAAAAAAAAAAAAAAAACACTAGATCACTTTAAACTGCTTCGACAGGTCAAAAATGGACTACGTTATCCCAGAGAGCTATAACATCCTGTGAAACACAGCTTCTGATTTCTGAAATCTTGTTTCTATTTGTAAAAATGCAACAAAAAAAAGGGACATTTCACTGCTTTTTCCAACATCCAAAAAAAAAAAAAAAAAAAAATCACATTAGACATGGATCACATCAAAACCCACCACGGTATATTAGGAGCAACTAACCTTTTAGACCACAATAATGCCACAGTTTTGATCGAGTTAATTTATTCTGTGCGACCACAGCAGCATCTACACTAGATAGCGTCTTAACCCATTAACTTTAGCTAATATTTCACTGTCAGGCTGGACAGCTGTCTTTGTCAAAAGTAACGTTGTGCATAGAAACTAAAGGTAGAGGCAGAGAAAGTTGTATACTTTTGAGGACAACTTGCATTGACGCCATTGCAGTAGTGTTACCTTCCGGTGCTTCCCCGGGTTAATGAAGAAAGCGGAGCAGGTGTGTAGACAAGGAGGATCACGTGATTGACTGGAGGGGCGTGGCCAGGCCTGAAATGACAGGAGAGAGTTAGTGAATGGAAAAATACTGAATGAATGACACAGATATTGACACATTTACTCGGATGATAATTTTCAACAGCTCCTCATTATTATCACCAGGTGTCAGCCACGATAAAAGCTTTATAATACGGTAAGCTGTAAAAAATTATATTAAATTATTCACACTGCCAGAAAGACAGCAAAGACGCCGGAGTAACCGTGTAATTACGTCACGGCGGATGTGAGATGAACCTCGGGGACGGCGTCGAGAGTTGTCCAATCACATGAAAGAAAGGTAACGTCATGTAAAACAATACTGATTCGCTGCCAATAAAAGAGGGCGGGTCCGGGGCGCAGAGAAGTGTGGAAAATCTGAAACAACCAATCGAAGAGCAGTCTCGGGTCACGTGGTTGGCAAAAAAGTTGAACGAGTTGCATTCACCCTCGTTTGGCCAGCGCCCTGTACCAGGAAGTAGATGTATTTACACAGAAATTGAACTAAATATAATTTGTAAACCATTTTTTTTTATTGGTTGCTTACAGGTGCTGACACACTACCGGATGCACCTTACAAGCAAAATAATTAATTTATGTTTTACATGTTAGAGTAGTATGTTTGTTTTTCTCCCGAGGTTGGTATGAACAAACCGCCACTGGACCTGGACAATGGTGACAAACTGTGATAAGTCACCTCCACATTTTAAAATGGTTGGAGTGAACATTTCATACACGGCAGTATCTCATATACTTTCCAAAAAAAACTATCCAAGGTCGGAAAGGAAGAATTTAGATTTAATATAATTCTTTACAGTTTACCGTATTATAAAGCTTTTATCATGGCTGACACCGAGTGATAATAATGCATTTTAATGACAAGAGCATTCATGGACAAAATTGACGAAGCGTAAAGCAGAATACAGCACTAATGCCTTTGAATGTACTTACTGTTTTTGATTTATGAACCCCTTATTCATCCAGGATATTCACTGCATAATTTGGCATCTGTCATGCTGTCACATCAGTGTTCATCCCCGACAAGCTTCATGATTTAAGTAAGTAATATACGTTTTTTGGTTTTTTTCTTCACATACATTGTGGACAGATACAGATAGACCACAATTACATGTTTTAACTCTGAGGAATGCTCTACTCTGTGCAAGAACATCCAGAGGGGGGGAAAAAAAACTATACCAGACACCTTAAAATAAAGGGCAGGGTGCGAGTTACCACTTTGACTCCACTAATGACCGATTCCTGTCAACTTTAAAATGTACCTTTTTTTAAAAGGTAGAAATAAGAATAAGACAATTTAATCCCAGTTATCTGAAACCAACAGAGCTCTTTATTCCCAATCCACCATATAGATGACAAACATGGTTCAGTAGAATCAAAATCCCACTTTTTTTTTAATCAAATATAACTGGTGTACAAATTTACAAATAGGCAGCACGGATTTTACTGTACATTGTACAGTAGAACCAAAGATGCTGCAGTAAATTGCATTAGGTTTGTGAATTTAATTCACACCAGCAGTTGACATGAAATAGATCTCCATGTAAGGCCATGTTGAAGCATTAGATCAGAGGTGGAGCACTAACTGGCCTGCTCTTATATCTAGTGTCCTATTAAAATGCTTTTCAAATAGAAAATGACTAAGACCTAGAAGAGGTTTCCAAGAATGGAAAGGCACATCTCTGCATGACAGGTTCCGCACAGAGCAGCCTCACCAGAAATGTCCTTTTGATTGATATTTAAAGAAAGATGCTCCTGTGTGTCAGCAAGAAGTTGGTCAAAGCCAATATGACAAAAGCTACTTCAGTCAAACATAGAAAAGTTGCACCTTTCATGATTGTCAGAATTGTTACCATCAACAATAAATAACAGAAAACGACTTGATTGATTGGAATGCAAGGTGTAAAATTTACATTTGACTTCTACAAAGAATACAACTGTCTGCATAAAACATACATATAAAAGGCCTGAAAATGAGGACATTAGAATAACATAATTTATCTTTGCTTCCTTTACACATACTCAAAGACAGCATATTGATAAAAATACATTCCGTTTGACTTTTCAAAAGACGACAAAATAAAAACAGACGTGCGAGTAAACAGAAAAGTAAAAGGATTTAAAAAAAATAATAATATACAGTATACATCCCATTTACACCCTACAAATTGTGTCCATTTCCACAGTGTCAGCTGATCTGCTCCATCCCCTCAGTGTTTGGGATAGTTTCCTGATCTTCCAGACATAACATCCCAATTTTCCTATTTGGAATTCTAAATGGATGGCTGGTTTTATTCCTTTGGGAATCGAGGGAAAGAAAAGACCTGATAGGCTCTACAGGCAGCCGAAAAGGCACTGCAACCGCTCAGTGTTTGCGTCCGTCCTACATCTCGGCCCTCCGGTGGGTTCCCTTGTCTTGACCAGCCGTATCCTCGTCCGCTTCCTCCTCTTCCTCCTCGTAATTCTCTTCCTCGTTCTTCACACCATTTTTGTGATCCCCGTCCTTTCTTGGTCCTTCCTGGTTTTTTACTTCATCCTGGGTCAATTCACAAGCACACAACTACATGTTATGCCCAATGCACAGGCTAAAACCAATAATTAGATTTCAGATATTTTCCCACTAAGCTTAATAACACTTTTGGACATTTATGGGGATTTAACTGGAGACATGAAATTATATTGTTCTTCTCTGTACAGCAGAGCATGAATGAACCTGAGCGTGAAAGCGCCACTGAGCTGAATTTACACAAAAGGGTGAGTGATGCAAGTCTGGCAAAGAAAAGGGGAAAAGGAACTTGGCTTCATGTGCGTTAAAATGATTTATATAACTCATCTTAGTCTGAAAATCTTTTTGTAACAGTCGTAAACACACGCAGTGCCATAAAAGTAGGGACTAGAGATAAGATGACTGGTGTTCTCCAAGGTCAGAAGTGATGGTTAGTTACAGAAGAAGAAGAAGCAATAACTGGTCGAATGTCTTTCTCAAGGACATCTCAGCATTGTGGTCTGCTGGTTATCTAAAGCTTCGAACATTTTTCAGATTGTACTTAAATTACACAAGAAATATTACAAAACAATAAAATTATTTATTGTATTGACCTGAATTGTACTGTCTGAGTTGGCGTGGCATTTCTGAAAATGAATGTCCCGTTAAATAGACAAATTGAATTGTGATGGCCATTTTTCCGTAGTATACCGCTTCAACTCCCTGCACTGGCTGTTGGACGATGCGTGTCACCATGTATCAAAACCTGCTCACCGGTTCTCCACAGAACCCACCTGTTCAATATTCTCCTCTTTATACGGATCCTCTCCTTCCTCTTCCACTTCCTCTTCCTCCTCCTCTCTCTTCTGCCCGCCAACTACCTCCTCTTGGGCCTTCGGTGAAAAAACAACCAGACAAAAGGATTACATGAACAAAGCGGGTCTGTTGTCATGGTAAGAGAAGTCAGAAGAAAGGTACACGGAAACTTACATCACAGTTAAACAATTACAAAAAGAGTTGTATTCTCCTGGTGGTTTGGGTCAGTGGGAGCCTCGCTATACATATTTATATTACTGCTCATTATGTAAAGCACCGTGTCTGAGCACGTGTTACCTCATCTTCTACTTCGTCCTGGTACTGGTCATCCAGTGCGTCTTCCTGTTGATCCGGGTTTCCAGCCATCTGAAAACACACAAACCACACACACACAAGTTAAAACAGTAATTACCCATTTATTTTCTTACATCCTGGAGTTTCTACTGGATGTCTTCAGTCCTCAAACCCTCGTTGTCAGTTTTGTTATGGCACAATGAGCTTGTGTGTGTGTGTGTGTGTGTGTGTGTGTGTGTGTGTGTGTGTGTGTGTGTGTGTGTGTGTGTGTGTGTGCGCGCGCGTGCATTCAGCTTGTAGCTGTGCTGCTCTTTTTTCCTATTTTCAGCTTTTTTTTTTCCACCCTGACTGCCGATGTTTTTTCTTATGTCAGTACTCGATGTTTTCCTGCTGCTGTTATCTCTACAGTTGGGTCTGTTGGTGCCGAACATGCGGCAGCATCTGTGCCTCGCTGACCACCTCGCCTCCGTATTTCCTCTTTCTTTTAGTCGTCTCCGTCCTCCGCACTCACCACCAGGTCCTCCTCCACAGCAGGTTGTTCGGGGCCCGGGTGGGTCTCCGTGTGCTGCGCTGGAGCTGCCGGCTCCTCTTCCTCTTCATCGACCCCCCCTTCCTCCTCAACAACTCTGTGCTGCGGCCGGTCATCCTCGGCCTCCTCGAACTCATCCTCTCCCTGGTTGTTGGGGTCGTCCTCGGGATCCAGCTCACCATCTACAGCACCCTGGTGCAGGAAGAGATCACGGCAAAAATAAGAAGAGCCGGAGTAATCGCAGTACAAGTGGCTGAAACTTTGCACAGAGAGAGAGAAAAACTACTTGGTGCAAAAAAAAAAAAAAAAGTCAGAATAAGTGGTTAAAAAAACAACAACATGATAACCTGGATGTAATAAAACGGTGGTGCAGAGGATTTCAAGCTTAATATGTTGTTATAACAATACAGTGCTTTCAACGTACTGCAATGTTGATTTTATTTCTTTGCTGGTATTCAGAAGATTTAATGGCTCACTGGGTTGATGGACAAGTGGAAGATTGAGAGAGGGAAGATGAACACTCACTCCAGTGTAGCATGATGGGCAGGGACGATTAAAGAATCAAAGTTTAGACGGATGGCTGAATGGTTGTGTGACACGCGACAGACCGGTGTGAGTGAGCGAAGGAGCTGCGAGGACAGACAGCTGCTGAGGACATGTTTTAACAGGTGGATAGTGAGCAGGGTGGAGAGACCGAAAGACATTCACCTGCCGATGTAGCGGCACTCTGTGATCCGCTTCTTGTTTCTCCTCCTCCTCGTGTAACATGTGAACATCTCTCTCTGTTAACGCACAAACAAAAGCCACTAAATCGACCAGCTGCTTGTGTGAACTCGTCGAACACCATCAGATACCAAGAAACATTCATTCGGAGTATATTTTAATGTAATATTTACATTTTAATGTCATAGGTGAAGCATTTGACTGTTGATCAGCACCCCAGGTTTTGTCTTACCGTCTTCATCGTCAATGTGACGGTCCTCCTCTCCTTGAACAATGTCATTGTCCATGTTCTCATACTCTGTCCTCTTCCTGATGACAACAATGACAGTGTAGGGCAGCCACATCAAAACAGATGTATTCATGTTCAGGAAAAAAAAAAAGCACAAAATCAATAAAACCAAAACCTTTACTGCTCGCCACAGTGCAGTTTTAGTGTTCCTCTGAGTGATCAATACACATCTAACTGGATTGTTTGTGTGCCAGACTTATTCTAGTTTCACGTTAAATTATTTATATTCCAGTTTGCAGGAAGTCAATGTTATTTGCTAACATTAATAAATTAAATGAAAGAAGAAAATGGCCAAAAGCTGTGTTTACCGGACAGCTGATTCCCTGCAGTATCTGGATGTGGTTTATAAACAAATGCAGCAACATGACTAAAGATGAAACACCCCATGTCTGGGTCACTCTGTTTTTTTCTTCTTCATAAGTTAATATTTGACCTAAAAGTTTTTTCAAGAAATTGCTTATTTTAATTCATATGTTTCAATAATTTGAACAGGACAAAATAAATAGCATTTTCCTCTTTTGTGTTGACGTGAAGGCGCTAATCCCCAAAATCTGGACACCTAAAACTACTTGCACTGATAGATAGCTCAGAGTTGATGCAAGCCAAGTATATAGATATATATTTCTAATTGGAGCTAACTCCTTGCGCAAGTCATTTTAAGGAACTCCAATTTGAAATCTGACCTTTGGTGCTCCTCTCTCATTTGCTGCTCTCGTCGGTCAGCCTCCTTGTGTTGCTGCTCCTCTCTGGCCTGCTCCTCCTTCAGCCTCTGCTCCCTCTCCCTCAGCACCCGCGCTCTCCGGGCCTGCACGGTCTCCTGTCGCAGCTGGATCTGCCTGCGCTCCTCGGCCCTCTGAGCCTCCAGGCGCTGCTGCTCCTGCTGCTGCTCGTAGGCCGACTTGGCCGGCGCCGCCTGGTGCTGCAGGCGGGCCTCCTGAAGCTGCTCCGCACGGGCATCCTTAGAGACGAGACGAGGCAAGGAACAAAAATGTAGAGCAAGAGAGAGAGAAAGAAAAAAAGAAAAAGAAAAAAAAAAAAAACAGCAAATCAAACACATTTAGCTGGTGCTAATCTAAGACATAAATGTATTGGTATGGTATCAGTTATTCTTTGGGAGATGAAAATGACATCTTAAACAATGAGCAGAACACATAATGTGCACGTTTTCATAAATCAGGGAAGTAAACACTAAAAGGTTGTTATTTATTCAAGTTCCACTGGGATTAAAGCTAAATTATGAAATTTCCGATTTCAGCAGTATCTGTTCCCTCAATATGACAAGGATTAACATTCTATTTATGAATACAATTGTTTTATGTTGCTCTATTAAGACAATCTGAAACGCTTTAAGTGACGCCATATCTATGTAAAACACGTTTTAAATGTCTAAACTAAAAATAGCCGAGTGAGATACAGGACATTTAAAGCAGTTCGAGGCCTGTTTGAACCCTGTTGGAAATAAGACGGAGTGACCAGTTCTGACCTGCTGTGGCTGGCGTCTCTGTCGGTCCAAGGCGTTCTCGTCTGGCTGCTCCTCTGCTGGCTCCTCCTCCTCCTCGTCCTGCGGTTGGTCCGGGTCCTCCTCCAGCTTCTGAGGCTGTCCTGCTTGGGCCATCTCCTCCTCGGCCAGCTCCCTCCTCCTCTCGGCCTCTCCCTCTCCATCCTCCTCCCTCTCCGGCGAGGTGTGCTGGGATTCACTGGGGTGAGACCTGATCTCAGTGTGGGCGTGCCCGTCCTCCACTTGGTGGTCCAACTGAGAGGAAAAAGTCGCAAGAGAAATAATTAAATCTTTGCATTTTCATATTTACAGTAAACCTTCTTCCGGATAAACGTATCTGATAATCACGTGATCACAAAGAGTCCTGCATTACCTTTGACTTGGTCTCTTGGTGAGCCTGGTGATTTTCATGGACGGGCTCGTCATTTTGGTTTTGTTGCTTAGCCTCCTGGGCTTCATGGACATGGAACTTGGGAGCAATGGAAGCGGCTGCTTGGGGGACGAGGTGATGCTCCGGCTGTGCCAGGTTGGGTACCCTATTCAGGGATTCCTTGAGCTGCTTGTATTCGTCCACCTGCACCTAAAGGGAACAGCAAACACGACAACAGGAAGGTTAAGACTAAGAAAACCTCTGTGGACCTGTGTGATGCTGCATGAGTCTCACTGTGATTCCGCTTTACAACAGGTCACCACTTACAAAGGCTTTATGCCTTTATTAATTGTAAGTAAATCACTTTTCAAATTTTTAGACAACATTTATAACCAATGGGGAAAAAAAAAAAAAAAAAAATCTTGGCTTGAGCAAAATCAGTCTCGCTGCCGTGTGTCCTCTTCCATGTTCTCTTGCTGTGTGTTTTTAAGTTCTTTAGTTGATCACAGAGACCCTTCTATGGACCATTTGACCTCTGACCCTGTGAAAAACAACTGCAGCGCATCCACACATCTTAACTATCCGTTAACATTTACAACTTGTAGTCTTGACGGATGACTGCTTAAGCCCTCTATTAGTGAAATATAGACAATTATAACTGCAGATGACATGTCAACTTGTCATCATCAGCATGTTGGCTAATTAGAAAATGACAATAGAAGCTGTGTTAATGTCATGACTCAGTGAAACAGCAGCTGGAGGTTTTTCAACACAATGCAACCGACAGGTGGTAACAACGTTTTTAAAAAAGGTGACTTGGGGTCACTAAAAAAGGCTGGCAAAAAAATAGTAACAAAAATGCATTTGTGTGCATCTCTGGGATTAAAATCACAGACTTTCCATAAATATTTCAAATACTTTTTTAGTATGAATAAAGAAAACTATTCTTCTCTTAAAAACAGGGCTACGTTCTCAAAGGTTGAATGTTTTTGAAACCAAACTACGGTTTCAAAATAAGCAAATATTTTATTCCAGAAACAGCAAGCGAGACTAGGAACCCAGACCAGACCAAGAATGCCGTGTTTTAGCATTAGATAGTTTCCTCTGGGATACAGACAGATTCCAGTCAGTTTAAAGACAGTAGTATGCCCGCCTAAAAAAACCCAACAGGTGCTAAACATTTGAATCGGTACCAGAAAATAGAGGACGTTTTAATACTGGCCCTGACCACAGATGAAAATACTGTACGTTGTTAAATGTGATTCCAAGTGTTATTACTTTCGTTGTAAATAAACAGCAACACAGTCATGATTCATAATTCACTTGCATCTTGAAAAAATAACATTTCTTGATCAGAAAATTTGCACACTTTGTCGTTCCCTGAGGCCATACGGACATTTCTTTTCAAATTGACCATCCAGTGGCGCACTCCTTTTATACATACAGGCATACTTCCTGAGCAGACCAGAGGGTTAAAGTCAAAACATTGTTCCCAAATTCCTCCCCCTGTCCCTGATCTCGCACTAGTCTCTCCAGTAGAGCTTTCTGCCCGATTGGCTGCAGTGTGCTTTAGATGTACTACTCTGACAGCCCTGACTTAACCAACCCCCCCTAGGGGGAAGGAAAAGAGTGTGTAAGGATGCATGTTGTCCAATCAGAGGCACTGATGGAAAGCAGGACAGGCTTTGAAACGAATTCGCAAATGCAGACCGACAGACAGAGAGAGAGAGAGAGAGAGAGGGACTATCCATCAATGCAGACAAAAAGGAAATCATCAGACTACTGTATATTCAATAAACCATTCAGGCATTTCAAAGGTCACTCTCTAGGAGAAACAGCACGATCTCATCTAATTAGCTAAAAACCAAGCTTCCTCTCCCCCTCCTCTAGTGAAGATTGAACGGTCCACTAAAATTGACTTTTTTTTCTGCTTTATTGTGAAGATTAAATTAGGCTGAGGGGATGTTTTACTTCCTCTTGATCCTACAAACAGCATAGTGATAACACAGCTGGAGTTTCATATCGTCTCTGGGGACACACTAGTTCCAGGACTTACGCTTCAGTTTTCTGTACAAGTTTGTGTTTGATCAGGCCATTGATTCCCAGTAACAGAACCTCCATATCAACCTATCCGTTTTACTCCTTTTATACTCTCTTAGCTTTACTGCTGACATGTTCTTAAAATGTCATTAAACTTTAAAGACACGTCTCTTTTCTCTTAAAAAAAAAGAAAAGAATAATGGTTAAACATTTCAAGGCCTTTAAATGAGTCCAAGCAACCACTGCTGTAACACTAGAAATGTGACCAAAAATCCTTCGACATGTGTGAAGCAGGCAGATATTCAGCATTAATCAGCTTTTGTATTCAGCAATTGCAGCAAAAAGTGAGACTGCGTTTCTGTGCCACTGTCCTACCTGAGCTGCAGCCAGCGCACTCTTGTGGTCTTCCAGTGTCAGTGCGAGCAGGTCGTGGGATGCCTTCAGGTCCTGATGCTGAACCTGAACACGCCGGTGCAACAGAAGTGAAGCAGCATTAAAATGCATCTGCCCAAATATTTTATTTAAAGTAAATCTAGGTAAAGACAGCGTGTTTTTCTTCGTTTTCTTGAACCACTGTCACAGCTTTATATCTTTATTTTCCAGAGAGGCAGATGGCACAACTTTGATGCTTCGTCAACTCTCGAAAAATGACAAGACGCAGACAAACGTGGACCACAAAGACATGAAAAAACTGTTTGAGTCTGTTCTCACCCGTGCATCCTGCAGCTGTGTGTGAATGTCATGGTGGGCTTTCCTCAGTTGTTTATTCTCCTCTTTTAGGTTGTAAGCATTATCTGCCATAACAAACAGCAAACACATGAATAGAACGCTTGCACTTTGACAAGAACAATATTCTCCTAAAAGACATTTAAAAATGATTAGATCCCTCCTATTTTCATGTTAATTTTTAATCTTTGTTATTGCGCTTTATCGTTACTTATTATGAATGGCAGTTATCTGAGTAGATATTTTATAGCGATGAGGCCAAAGGAATTCAGATTTAAGAAATCAAGCTTGGAGCACATATCAAATGGGTATGACAAAAACATTTCTAATCCAGGATTACAAATCTCAGCAGAGAGTGCTTTACTTCAGACATGCAGTATTTTATTAAGTCAGAAGATGGAGACAGAATAAGAGTATTTAATGATGACAGTACTACATAAGGCTACACTGCACTTATTACAGTTTATTGTAAGTGTGTGCAGCATGTCTTCATTTTGTGCACCTAATGGCCAATGCCCAAATATATACATAGTTTAGATGTAGTGATACAGTATAATCACAGCCAACTCAGAGAGAATTTAAGCAGAGATAACTTATCCAATGCAAAATAATGACTCTCGTAGACTGTTCCCCCCCCACCCCCTCTCCGTGTGACCGTCACTACCTTTGAGTTGGGAGATTTCCACCTCTTTGGTTTCCTGCAGTTTCTCGTAGCGGTCCTTGTGCTCGTCCAGCAGCCGGCTGTGGTCCACGCCCTGGACTTGGTGCTGCTCCTGCAGCTCGTAATATTGCCTCTTCAGGTCGTCATTCTGACTCTGGCAGAAAAAAAGGTTCTTGTCATCATATGCTCTACCCCTGTTACACACACACACAACCTTTACATATAAAAAGAAAACAAAGAGAAGAAGGAGGCAGCGTATTCCGCCGAGGTACATCAAAATCGTTGGCTTTCAACTTTGGTAAATTTACATTAAAACACGTTATTTAACTTATTCAACTGTGTGGCCAAAAACTAAGTGCTTTCAGTAAATGTACTGATGGTCTGCACGTGAGGCATTTAGGGGACGACCTGTAACTTGTAGGGTCTACTGATAGCCTGAGTATGAGGCGTTTAGAGGATATCTGTAATTCATAGCTATAGATACCTACAGTTTACACTCTTCTCCCTCTAACTGCATGAAACTCTGCATGCACATTGGTCACACGCCACGCCACCCACCACAAGTACATCCTCAACCTATGGCAACGCTGATGACGTATAACAAGGTCAGGGACAGTCTGCATGTTTAAACGAAAGGACAAAAGAAGGTCAAGTATGCAGATATCTGTGTAAAGAGAAATAAGACAGAAACCTACAGGGCGAGTATGAGTGTATTTTTGTGCGTGTTGGGATTATGATGAGCCATACCTTTAACACCTGATGTTGCACTTGTAAAGAGTTTAATCTGCTGTTGGAGTCTTGCTGTTAGAGCATAAAAACAAAGGTTAGAAAAAAAAACCTATAGAACCACTGTCTTTGTAGTCCAGGCAAACCGTTTGTGTACCAACAGATAATGGTGAAAAATGATTTACAGAGCTGGTCGGGGACATGACAGCAACGCTAATTGCAGAGCACTTAAAGCTCACACCCCAAAGCTCCTCACACATTCAACGAGGTGTTGCAAACAGAAGGAAAAACCTGGTGGCCACCTACATAAGAGACAGAATAAATAAATTGTGAAAGTAAGTTTCTACTTGGTCATGAAATAGAAGAAAAAAAAACAAAAAAAAAAAACATACCTTCTCCTTGTTCAGTGACTGTTGTGTTTCGAGTTTGTAAACCAGATAATCTATAAAACACACATGAAGCTAGTTTTTAATGTGAAGGAATTTATAAATGCACATGACACACAATAAACAAAGTATTACTTTATTGCACTCTAATATCTGTTTTAAGCCATACTGAACATCTCAGAATGAGATATGAATTTCCTAAGGCTTCTTTAAAAAGGAAATAAACTGTACCAGTCAGATTGAGTGTAGATGTGATTTTTCTCACCTTCTTTGGCCTTTTTGTGCTCCAACCTCTCCTTCTGAAGAGACTTCTCCAACCTGGAGCGATGCTCATACACCACTGAACACAGGAAAAGCATGGAGGGAAAGAGAGGGGATAAATAAAGGGAAGAAGAACAGAGTGCTTTGAAGTCCACTCGGACCAGGTGGAACAGAAAAAAATGAGCTGCGATACAAATATGTAAACAGCAACAACAAAAAAAACATATGAGCTTCCAGATGCTTAAACATGTGTTTTTAGGAAGACTGACACAGAGAGCATATGTAATTTATGAGTGACATGAGAGTCTGTGATCTTAGTACATGACAGCTCGTCCATAAGCAGAAAGCTGCAGTAGTCTCTCCAAGACAAGATCTACTAGTCCAAAGGCCTTTAAAAGGTTTGGTTCCGCTGGTTTCTAACTCAAAACAAGAATAAAAACATGGAAGGTAGGAGAGTTCTTGAAAGTAGACGAAGGGCATTTCCATACCTATAGTCAGTTTGCTCTCGTCCTAATCAGTTGATGAGTTTGTAAACTTGGGAGTGCTACCTTAAACACTTAACCCTCCTGTTATGTTGCGGGTCAAAGTTTGAAAATCTAGAAAAAATATTTTAAAGTACTTTTTCTGTATCAAATTTCTTCTGCTTGCCTTAATTAGTGTAATCAAGGTAAAACATTTTTTTTTTTTTTTTTTTTTAAATATCATGTATTTGCAACCCCTCCCTGCAAGTTTATATTACAGAGATTATGTTCGGGTCAATTTGACTTTGAAAATGTGAGACAGTCTTTCTTACTCCCTCCCACCATGTTTCACCCCATTTCTCTCTCTCTCTCTCTCTCTCTCTCTCTCTCACACACACACACACACACCCACACACAATTTCATCCCAATCTCACATGCACTCTCTTTCTAACTACCCCACTTGTGTGAGAAATACAGATACTATTTTGACGGGAACCTTTTTTTTTTCCCCCCCGCAGGAAAACTGCGCCCACACTTAGCAGGGAGTGGCGAAACATACAAAATGGTTCCTTGGGAGTCCTACCAACTATACACTCTGCAGATACACACAACTCAGCAGCTTACTGTAGGACAACATGAGCAACAGAAACAAAAGGATGACAGCCCTGGAGGCTCTGGAGCACATCCTTGATCACGACAGCGAAATAGAGGAGGATGTGTCTGAAGATGAAGACCATCTTGAGGTCAATTCAGATTGTAACGGTACTGATTATGAACCATCAGATGAGGAAAGTGATAGACCTGTTCCTCCAAGTGAGACATTTGTGTCAAAAAATCGTGAAATACAGTGGTCATCCTCACCCAATACACATCAGCCGAGACCGTCTGCCGAAAATATTGTAAAGACAGTGCCAGGCCCCACCAGGACGGCGGTGACTCGTGTCACAGACATCAAGTCAGCTTTTGAGATGGTCATTCAAAACTCAATACAGAAAGTCATTCTAGAAATGACTGATCTAGAAGGGACACGTGTTTTGGGGGGAGAAGTGGAAGGAGCTGGTTGAAACGCAATCCTTATAAGTCGATTTGGCTTGATTTTGAGTGAGCGGGTCAATATGACCCTGAACAGCAGAGGTGTCTCATCTCGATTTATCTACATCACCCCATGAAAAAAAAGAAAGCTTCAAAATGCAAATAAAATTTAGGAAAAACAATACATGTTATGGCAGACTAATGCAATTTACATCTAGGTTTTTCCAGTGTACCTAAAAAATAGTCTGAACATGTATTTTTCCTGAAAACGAGCGAGTTATCCTAATTGAACTATGATCTATGGAGGGGTGAATAACTCCATTCCACTAAAAACTGATTGAATTGTTAGTAACCGTGTTGGTGATGAGGTACAAACTATATTTATTAGGATTTTTGGGTTTCTGACAACTTTTGGATGATTAAACATGCACTGGGTCACATTGACCCGGGAACATCATTGCTGTATCTAAGAAACGAACATAACAGGAGGGTTAAAGAAAACATCTCGTAAATATCATACTGCAGTGAAGACTGGCTGCCTTCAGACAGCTGAGCAGAACAATGGAGCTAATCTTGATGCTTAGCTCAAACAGGCAGAGTACACCTGGCAGCCGGGCTCAAATTCAAGATTATGTCTCCGTCACAAATGAACCAGAGTGTGTTTGGGACCAGACGGTCGCCACGTCTTCGCAAGTGTGATTGTGTGGATTTAAGCCATTACTGTGTGCACACCTGTCCGAATGAATCCCACCAAGATAGAGCGAATCCGATTTGAACAACAACTAAAATAAAGCACGTGTTGAAGCACCACTACGTGTGCCTTGCCTTGGATACTAATGTTTGTGTTAATGTCGTCAAGGTGAGAGTATGGTAAATCATCTGAACATAATTGTAAGTAAACAGAATGGTCCTGAAAGTCCCCTCATACCCAAGAAGCTCTTAAATACCCCTTCATTTAACGGAAATGCCGCTGCTTTAGCGTTTAGATTGACTTCTAATCTCTTCAGATGTCCTCTGAAGTCCTCGCACTCACTTTTTTCAGACGGATTTCGAGTTCAGAACCTCTGTTTTTCCTCTCTCATCAGGTTTGATATTCAAATAAAACAGAAATAATCCTGATTGAAATTAGGCATCAGCCCACAGAAGAGGTATGATAAGTGTTTTGAAGCTGATCCGACAGGCAGTTGCACACAAACAATGCAACATGCGAATAAGAAATGTCAGGTTTGCATGCCGCAAGTCCTGTTCGTGTCCGTTTAGCTGCTCGACCGTCCTCACTTTTGTTCTTTGAGATGAAGCCTGATAAACAGACTAGTGAGTGATGTTTCTAGAGAACTCCCGAGGCCTCCAGACAGAACTGAGAGTCAAAATAATAAAAACAGTAGTGTTTGCTTCTCATGAGACCATTTTGTAACTTTGTTTTGGCACGTACAAAAAGACAATAATGGTTACGTTCAATAACACTCTGGGAAAAAAAAAAAAACACTTCATTGCGCTTAATCTTTACGCAGTGCTTAAAAGATAAGAAGGTAAGGATCACCTCTCACGTTACACTTTATACACATATTCTGGCTCCGATAACTTAACCCATTAAAAACAAAAACAACTGGACAGTGAATATAAAGTCTTCACTTCTTCCTGCCGTTGGGGGCCGGGCGCTCAAACTGATGATGCGGCTATTTTTCCCTCTAAGTGCCACCTCAACAGATTCCAGGATAAGCTGTTCGCTGCATCTATCTTGTGATCGTTTCGGGGGGACGGCAAATGTGAGAAGGAGAGGGGCAGAAGAGTGGGTAAGCGTAGGGACAGAGAATCAGAAGAACGAACAAAGAGAGTGAAGCAACGCTTCCGTTCAGGAGGTGAAACGGGCGCAGGCAGGGCAAAGAGCACCAGATTTAGCAAGAGAAACTGGACGGAGGAGACAGCCAGGCAAACACACGTGTGGCGACATGGTGAGAGGCAGAATTGTTAATAAAGGAGCAACAGGGTGGAAAGCGATTATGTAAACTAATAAAGGACAATAATAAAAGTTACCCTCTGACAATATACAAAACAAAAGTGGTGACAATTGTGGTGTTGACATAAAGAGTTACTTCCAATTTACCATAATCTTGATATATATATTGCATGGACATTTTATGCCAATGTTTGCCCCTTCGTGGACAGATAAAAGCGTACATGGTTCTAATCATTCGATTCTGTTCCAATAAAGGGATGGTTTTGTTTTTTTTGCACTCCGTGCTGCGTTTCATTCTAAATCGGGCCTTCCTGTTGTTTTCTAGTCAAACCTAAGAAGCTGAAATGTTTAACGACGCGTGACTACCGCTAACGGTTGGACATCGATGTTTGTCTGACTGCCTCAGAAGTGGAGTTTGACCTTCAGGTCTAAATGCTCATAAAAATGGCTGGACTCCGACAAACTCTCTCAAATTTGTCCTCTTCTCCGAGTCCTCGTCAGGTGGATGTCTATCTTAGTCACATTAAGGAGGTTTTATTTTGCTCCTCGGAGGCGTTGTACCACCTTGGCTGTGCCAAAGATGAGGCCATGTTGCTGTTAGATGAGCTCAGCTCAGGCCACGCAGTGCACACCCTCTCCCTTGGGGTTAACACGGCTACAAAGAAGCTACAGCCTAAAGAGCAATGTCTGGCGAATGTGCATGTGAATTATCAAAACAAACATAAGGCACCACCAGAAAAAGTTTGAATTTACATATAGACACACAATGAGCTTCACATTGACACAATAGAGTAAGACCGAAAGAGAAAAGTCGGTCTTTTCTCCTTTTGCTCCCACATAGTTTGGATTTCAAATTATTCCCAAGTGAAAAAAAAACTCTTACTCCAAATAGAACCACTGAAATTTTCAGATGCCGAGAGCTACTATTAGCTCCTCCTCCTCTGTCAAATCAGAAATGCAATCCAATAAAACGTTCCCACAAACCAGCAACAACTTCCAAACTCTCGCCGACACGACACACCGCTCAATCTCACATCTGCCCTTATATAGTTCAAACCTCATTGAGGATGGGAGTGAAGATTTATTGTTTGAGGATTTCCCCTCAGACCAATGAAACATTTCCCTGACAGTGTGGCTAAAGTGTATCTGCAGAGCGAGAATAAGGGAGCTCTCTACAGTGGTAACCTTTACTGGCTTCCTGGTTCAGACTCAGGGGAAGATTGGATTTGGTTGGATTTGGCTAACGGCGTGGACCGGTGAAGGGGGTCCAGGATTTTGTCTGTGGCCGATTTGGGTGCGTGTGCGTGTTCAAACTCAGACCCTTGTGTACACACAGACTTACAAACACAAGAGGCCAGTTCAACTTAAGGCGTGAGATTAAACAGACTTTCACTCTTTCTGATAACGCAGAAGAAGGTGAATGAGTGTTTCACGTATCCTGAACCTATTTTCCCTGGGTGGTCAGAGAGCTTACAGAACGCCGGAGCCGTGCACACATAATCGTGACCATTGTCTTCAACAGCTAATCTGACTCACAAGCTAGTCCTTACCGCATTCAGGTCGTCCTCCAGTGGACTAGAACTGGTCCAGAGTCAACTATCAGGTCAAAGAGACATCACACGTTTAGATTTGATTCCGTGCACTTCCAGCAAGAATTTTCAATTCACAAGCTGGTCATTTTGTAGCGAGTCTGCTTCACGGCTTACATTGCAATACAACTCAAGACTCACTCACACAGAAAAAGAGAGGGCGAGTCACTCTCATCGTAAACTCGGACTCAACAAATGCCACCGAACTTTGAAAACCCTCGCCTCAACTCATGCGAGCTTCTTTTCGGTGTTACACTTCAAACCTTTTGACAGCTGTAGTCGTCTTTGCATGTTTCTCCTGTATGTAGCATCTAATCTCACATCCCCACACACGTTTGGCCAAATTGTTAAATGGCGGTCTGCAAACAGCTTTTAGATGCATTACTGCCACCTTCTGGCGGTAGTAACACATTACTACCCGGCGCTGGTAAAAACATAAGGAAAGAAGACAACAATCATATAAACTATTTCAATTCAAATGTCATGACCAAACCAAACTGTATAAATCAACGTTATTGAGTGTCTTACTGTAATTGAATTACTACTTTTATGTTCATCTTTCTCTTATAGGAGCAGGCAGTGCAAACTTATGCAAAACATCCATTGAAATATTTTGTGGGTTTCAAAACTTCCTGTTAGTCAGGAAATTCCTGGAACTTTCGCTCTACTATCCAGTGGTAAAAAAAAATAACCTGTGCAGGTACCTTTACACCCAGGAGTCCTCATTTAAACCTTTGTAAACTAGGCCAAAAAAAAATTGGTTTTCCACAAAAGGTTGCTCAGACAGGCAGCCCGGATGTCCCGTTTTGTCTTGGTTTTTTTTAATGAAATTGTCACAAAAAAAAAAAAAAAATGTATCTGAGAAACCTCATACAGGTGGGAAACCAGCAATAAACTCACTTTTTCATTGACCAAAATAATGAACTTCACGATGAAGGATGAAGGCCAGAGAGATGTGGACATTTGAGACATCAAGTGATCTGTTGCGACAGGTCCTGCACGTTACATCTCGTCCCACAGAAGTCGCTGATCTAATTTCAATTCCATTTGATTAAAGTTTTGCAAATCATGTGCAAACAATGTGGTCTGTGAGGGAGTGCATGGGTGTTAACTCACAGGGACACATTTGCTAAAGTGCCTGTTGATCCTTTTAAATGACTGACAACTGCTCGCCCACGGTTACAGCGGGCAGCAGTCAATCAATATGGCTGGCTAACAACCCCCGAGCTATGGCCCACCTCTAAATATAGCACAAGGAAACAGCAGTCGGTTGTGGATATCAAGTGGCCCAGGCCCTGCGATAGGCTGAATGATCCATCGCTTCACAATAAAAGTTAAGGGTGTGGCGCGCAAGTTGAGCAAGATGGAGTTAAGCTATACCCATTTCATTCAAAGTGTCACAATATGCAGGCCTTCTCTCCGTTTCCAGGCACATCAGCTTTACTGCAGCTTTTAAAATTTGAAATGGGAGCCATTTGTTTAACGTTGAAGTGAAACAATCTTCAAGGTCTAAGAAAGAAGATTTAAACACTCTCTGACATAATGCAGGTTGTTCTCTTATTCTGACAACAAAACACACACTTTGCCTCCGTATGCACATACTGTAACAGGCACGACGGCTACGAGCTTCAGGGCAGCTCCATGGTAGGTCTGCTGGACAACGCAGTGCATGAGATGGGAATATGACTGCTACTTATGTCGATTAAAGGCTGCATTAAATTGGCTCACATTAATACCTTTGCCTCTCTGATGTGGGCACGCAAACCTTGTTCTGAAAGGCTATGTAGGAGTGGGCTCTCCGCCCGGATGTTAATTTTAATCCTGAGCCATAATGGCAGGACACAAAACCTCACATCCTGTCAGCACAACTGAGGGTGGTTAGGTGTGTTTATATGGAGGGAGTAAATCAGTGAGGTTACTGCTGGACAACGCTGTTTAATCTTTGTAGAGCTGCCGGGGAAGTAAAAAGTTCCTCAAACTGGATGTTTCCATAGAAACACTCTGCTGGAAGTACATTGAGATATAATGTAGGTCTATTAATGTGAGCCTGTGTGTCTGAGGTCCATATCTCCTGATTTTCAGCAGTAAATGTTGAGGTTTCAGTAAATATGTTTCTTGGTTGTTACTAAATAGCCGGTGACGTGATGCCAATAAACCTTTACAATGCTGTAACCAGAGGCACTTTACATGGGTAATCCCTGATCTGAATGGAAACTAATGTGTTTGAGCCACCATCAGACTTTTAAATACAGGACTGGAGCCCGACTATATGACCCTGTGTATCTAACTTAAAGCTGGGGAAAGCAGTGTTTCTGGTGTCATTGGGTAAAAATGTTATAGTAATATTCAGCATATTGTGATTCAAGTGGTCTGATAGAGGAGTAGACTTCTGCACCTTCTCTTGGCTCTGTATTCACGGTTTAGAAAATGTACCCCGTGACGGAGGCTTAAGTCCAATCACAGGTCGTTTCAGAAAGAGTACGTTCCTATAGGTTGTTCTAAAAATGCAGATGCATGCGCACGTCACTTCAAATACTAAGCCTGATACTAAGCCTGATTCAATGGCTAGGGAGGCTGCAGCTCAGTTGGTAGCGTGGGTTGCACACTAATCGGAAGGTTGGTGGTTCAATCCCAGCTCCTCCTGTCCACATGCCTAAGCGTCCTTGAGCAAGACACTGAACCCTAAAAAAATTGCTCCTTTGTTGTAAGTCGCTTTGGATAAAAGCGTCAGCTAAATGTAATGTAACAAATGTAAAATCTGGGAGAAAAGGTTACTATGGCAGCAACTGGGAGACATTAAATCCTCCAGTTCAACATGGAGGTTATATTCTGAGTCTTAGTCTCGAGGGTCAAGGCATTTGGGTTGTTTTATACCGTGATCTCCATGATTAAAACAACATGTATGCTAACAGTACGAGCAGTTTATCATCAAGGCTGAAAGAAGTTGAAAACCATCAGCTGTATCGCATTACAATGCAAATGTGTGCAGCAAGGCACACCGAATCGAATGAGATCATCTATAACAGGTTCCTGCAAGTGTGAAATTTCTACTGTGTTGTTCTTTGAGGGATTGCGTTCACAAGAAAAATATATTTCCTCCTAATTAAACCAATTCATTTAATAAATTAGCAAAGATTTTTATACTGAAACATCTGCCATTGAGTTCTACATATCTGGTATAAACTTGAATGCGTTACCTAAAAGAGTAAAGAAGTTAAAGCAATTTCTGGGATATTAGTGTGCCCTCATTAGCCCACAAATGTATGCAGAAAGGTGCTCCAAAAGCAAATCAGATTATCTGGTGTAAGTATGACTCGTTTTTGAGAATACTGTGTTCACTAGCTAACAAGACAACATAATGTTCCACGTGTACCAAGCTGGATAGACATAAAAAGTGAAAACTACATTTAACATTGGGTTTTTATTAGCTTGCTTCGCATGAAACAAGAATGACTGCGCTCCCCTTCCCTCCTCTGTTCCTCCAGCTGTGTCTGGCAGCAGCAGATGTTCCAGCTGACCTCATGACTTCTCATATACTGCAGAGGTGAGCCTTGGGACGCAGTGAACAAGGTGTCTGTGTTTCATGGTCTCCAGTCACCAGCAAACTGTTGTGGTGCTGTTCTCGGCAGTGTGGAGTCTAATTGAACTTTTACTGTAAGCCCATGCAGAAAGCAGACATGTTCAACCAAAGGAATCCTCTGGTGAACTTTAAAGCCCAATCTGCTCACACCTTAACCTGGTTTAACACAAGATTAGAGGTCTTGGCCACAATTAGGTCAAAAGGTCAAAGACGGGTTCCTAGTAAATCACAGCTTGGCTACAGGATCCTTACAGTCCGGATAAGACAGACGGCAGACGGCCTGTTTCAGGGGACTCTATTTATGGAGCCGTTCTTGCATCTGATACACGCACAATACAAGTGCTTATTTGAACTTTGAATTGTGGCTTTCTCATATACTGCAGAGGTGAGCCTTGGGAGGCAGTGAACCAGGTGTCTGCGTTTCATGGTCAGCAACTTGGGCAGCAACTAGTGATTGTTTTTATTACTGATTAATCAGGGAAAAAAAAATTCTGTTCTGTGGTCTGTCAATGAATTATTTTGCCTCTGGGATAGCATACTAACAGCCTTTAAAATTTCCCAGATTAATTGTGATGTATTCAAATGTCCGGTGTTGTCCCATCATCAGCCCGAAACCCCAAAATAATAAATTGACTTCCATAAATCAGAAAGAAAAGAATATAATATAGCCATTTAAGCAGTGTGAAAGTGTAAATGGGCTCTTTTTTTTGCTTAAAAACAGATTGCGCATTTTGGTCAAAATTACAAACTTTTTCAAGCTTTTTTGGGGCAAAGCGGAATGCCGAACAGATGTACGGTCAGTATTAAATCGTATGAAGTCCTCAAGTTTGTTTGAAAATGTGTACGCGCTCGGTGGAAAACCCACAACACAGAAATTGCGGTTTTGTCGGCGGAGTCTGGTGTGACATTTCGATCGACAAGAGAACCCAGGGCTCACCTCCGTCAGCTGTTGACACAACACTCAATCACTTCACCGTGTTTACCTTGGAGCTGCGCCGAGAGGGACTCTTGATGCTGCTGATACTTCAGCGCCATGGCTTCCGTCCTCCTGAGCTGTTTGTGCATCTCGTACGATATCATGCCCCCGTACATCATCCCGCAGACTACGGTGACCAGCAGCAAGCACTGGAAGATCCTCCGCTGCCTCCGGGAGCACACCCCGCTTCCCATGTTGGACCCGCACCCCTCCCCGCTGTCTGCGCGAGGAAGCCCCGTCTCTGCTGCTGGAAACTTTCCCCACAACTTTTTACCTCCCGGTGAAGACTGAAGAAGCCCCCCCACCACCACCACCACCACCACCTCTCCCCTCACTCCCCGAGCATTTCCACGCAGACAAATAACGAGTTAGGCGCTAAATATTTGCTTTCGTATGCATTATTTCTGCCGAGCCACTTCCACTCACTACTCTCCCCTGCGACTTCAAAGTAGCCGCTCAGATTTCCGCTTGACTTCCAAGTCAAACTCTTGCTCTGCCCTGCTTGAAACGCAGGACGAACACAGTTCCGCTCGCCTCTTCCTCTTCCTCTTCCCCCCAGCAACCCTTCTGCGCTTCCGACGCAGTTCAGACAAGCCTGTTGAAAAGTTAAGTCCACGACGAGGCCTCCATAGCACCTTTTAACTTTTAGTTACGTGTCAGCCGAGCGAGCAGCTGCCTGCCATCCAACTGCAACTCAGGAGGAAGTCCCACCTCCGATAAATCATACAGTTCCCTCCTCCCGCCCTCCGAGGAAGGGATTTTATCAATTGGTCGCTCCAGAGCTCGATCAAAAGGCGGCCAGGAATGTGAGGGTGGAGAGACTGGAGACTTGTAGTTAGCCCTTTACAAAGACCTGTTGTAATCCCAGCTACGGAATATCTGCACGAATAACATAGACAGGGGTGGAAGAGGTACTCAGGTCCCCTTTTTAAAGAAAAAGTACAAACACCAACTCTGGGAAAATATTCCACTACAAGCAAAAGTTCCACAATCAAAACCCCAATAAATGTATTAAATACACTGAAATGTCAACGGTGAAAGTATAGACTATGCAAGAAATACTCCCTGTCAGTGTTTTAACTATTACATGCGAGGTTTTTTTTTGGATGAATATAACTGCTGCCATAATGTGCATTTTAAAGCTGTAATTGTGTTTGTGCTAATTTGAACTGTTTTGCATACTGTTGTATAGTGTAATCTACAGTAATGCATCATATTCTATATATAATCATTGTATATTTGTAGCATCGGTGTCCTGTGAGAACCACGTATCAAAAAGTGAACAACCCACAAAAATGTGGCTTTTTCCAGCAATTCAGTTGGCTTTGTAAATAGTTTTATTTTACGATATGATAATGTGAACATACTTAGTCCAGATTTATTTTTGTGTAAAGTATATATTTAATTTGAATATTTGGGGGATTAGTTCCTAATAAACTCTAAGAAAGTCAAGTCCTGTGCTATGGCAGAAAAGAGTCTACATTCATAATGTGAGACATGATCAATGTTCGTACAGAAGTATTGATTCTACCTTTTAAAATGTTTGGCTTAAAGAAATATGAGTCTTTGTTCTCATTTCCTTCTCAGCAAAACAACACTGACAAATATCATAATTTAGGATATCATGTCGTTTATTCAAGTTTTGTACAATATACCGTTATTATAAGACCACATTTTCAGGAAACATACTGTGACCCAGAGTTCACAATGACAATATTATTGGCTCTATACAGGTAAATTCATCTGAAAAAGAACATTATACTTCAATGAAATAACTGTCTCAGTAATGCAGTGTCACCAACTAGTCTTATAAATACTACATGTTCTAAAGTAGCAATATAAACAATAAATATGTACTTTTTGTACTAGACAGAAAAAGTATGACAGGCTCATTTAGGAGAAATTGAGAAGTATGAATTGTGCAATACAAAAATAATTTGCAAAAACTTGAAAAAACTCGAACGTTACTACTATAAGTTCATATATGCAAAACAAAACAAGTTTTTCAGAAATTAAAGTCAGTTAGTCCACCCATATCTACATAAATATAGACTATTGCATTGCCTGACTAGAATAGAATAGATGTTGTTCCATGTTATTGTGATAAATATAGTAGTTTGGACAATTAAATGTTATGTTTTGATATCGCTTCTCCCATTTTTAAATGCTGTGTGCCCAATTAATTTCCCTTTCATGTCGAGAGACACTGTTTCCACACATTAAGCTCAGAGCTCCGATTAGAAACAGAAAAATAAATCATGTCCACATTTTAATGAGGTAGAGAAATCTGCAGATCTCGGCAAGCACAGAACTTTAGTTACGCAGATAATCAGGTTACACACATACATACTCTATGACAATATGGCACAGTACTGACAGGCTGTTAGTTTTGTTTAGCTACCGATCTAAATGAGGATTTATTTACAAAAAAAACAATTACAAAGTTTAACTGCTCATCAATAAGACAACTATTTAGCGTGTTTGTTTTTTTGCTCTTCTTTGTTGTTATCTATTCGCTTAGCGTTAACTCTGGAAACAACTGTAATGAATCTCATAAGGACAAATTATTTTAAAAATATATATATAAATAAATACTTTAAATATATATTTATATATATAAATATATATATAATAAATAGTTATATAAATAATGATATATATAAATAAATAAAAAAGTTTTATTTATATATGTATATATATATAAATAAATAAAAAACAAATTATTATTTAATTTTTTTTAAATACTTTGTCCTTATGAGCTTCATTACAGTTGTAATTTATATATATTAGACTTTAGACCTGATGACAGCTCAGAAATGTGTTTTGAACGTCATTACTTGACCAAGGCTCTCTTTACCACCCTATTACTGTTTCTATTATATCTTCTGTCTATTCTTAAGACACATTTTCAAACAGTCATGACTTTAATGAACATCATTGAAAATTTACAAAAGAAGATGCGACTCCAAGAAAACTTGAAAAGTTAACTCTACTCACAACACTTACAGAGGCAGATCATATTCAGGGAAAAGAAGTTCCACTGCATTTTCGAAGAAATAACAAAGTCTTAAGTAAATCACTGGTTTAGAAATTTGATTTAATTTAAAAATAATTTAGGTCAGAAACATATATATATACAGTGCATTTATATTAAGACTGTTTTTCGATGAAAAAAGGCACAACATATTTCTCTGGGACAGCAGAAAGCAGAGAGAAGAAAGAAAGCAGGGAAGTGCAACAAGCCTTGTAAGTAGAAGAGACCATTTAATAAACATCTTTGAGGAGGCGAGATGGCCCTTACAGATGTTTACCACCTGTCTATTTGAAACTACACAAACTAACATTTTGCTTGTGATAGTTTCCTGTTAGCCATCCAGAAATGACAGCCAGGGAAAAAGAAACCTGAATGCATTGTCAGCCAGCTTCACATAAGAGCATGAGCGTTGGTTCTGCTATTTCTGCGCTCTTACTGGCTTTACATCGCATGGCAGTAAATTATTTACTCAAGTAAGAAAAAGAAAAAGAAAAAAAAATCCCCCACTGCCATGTCTCTTAGAATAATACTTGTGGGTATTTACCCTGTCAAAATGTGTAGATATAACAGGCACTTCACTCTTCCATAAAGCTTGCGTTTGTGAAGTAACATCTGGCACCAAGCGTCCTCCTCTGGGTGTGTAGGCTCCCCGATGGCATATAAAAATACAGTTATTCCATCCAAAACAAAAATCCCTGTGGAATACTCCATCAAAAATGACAGGGCTCACAATCAGAAAATGACTCAAGTCATGCTGACAGACCTGACGAGACAGAGTGGAAATGCCTCAAAACTAGCACTTATTTAATCTCCAGTGTTAAGGGATATATTAACTATATCTTTTGTGTAGCTTCTCCTGCCATAATATTGCCTAAATCCACAAAAGAGTTCATTGTGTTTGTCTTCTCTCACAGCAACAAAGTCAGACTCTAAAAGTGCACTGTAATCACCTGCCGGTACAACAACAAGATGGCAGCTCGTACCTTCACCACTGCTTCTGCAATGTCTCTGTTCTCGGATGCTGTTAAGCGATCACTGAGAAAACAAACATGGCCTGACCAGGCTGTCCGTGACTGAGTGGGTGGTCCATGCTGGGGTCCCATCTCCGTCCTATAGCACCGACAGCTCCTCTTCCTCACACAGAAGAGGTTCCACCTCTGGGACGCCGAGTAGTGCACTGCTTTCAGCAGAGATGTTCTTTCTGTAGATGACGAACTGGGCAGTCACCTGACAAGGTCAAGGGGCATATAAATCCAGAGTTCAGATGACATTTAACACCAGTAACAGATTTAAATAGCACGTTGACTGTTCAAAATGTGCTGCCCTTACGAGCAATACCTGAATACTGTGAAACAGAAGTACAAGTTTAGGATGTGATCAATTATTCAACACGGCTACAATGTCGAACAAATTACTGCAACATTTGGTTTCCTAAAGGAGTCATGTTTCGTATGCAGGTGCTGCCTTTAGCATTCTACAGTTGACTCGGCACAACGCCAAGCCGTGTGGTTTAAAGGATACAAAAAAGTCAAGTATGAGGACCCCCAGGCTGCCGATGAGCCAGGCCAGATGTTTGATGATGAAGGTCTGTTTGGAGCCCCTCAGTGCAGGGAGGACCACTATGACGCTTAACCCATACGTTCCGTTCCCCATCATGGCCAGGGCGAACAGCAGGTAGGAGGTGCCCTCTGTAGACTGTCGCTGGAACTAGAGGGGATGGAGTTTACAACATTGAATGTAGAGGCAAAACAACAAAAAAACACCACAGGACCTGCACGGGGCTTGTAGGTATTAATTATTAGCACTACTTGTTTACTTTATCATTGTGGCATTACTGGAGCTCCACCTTCAGATATACACACATGAAAACCCAGTCAGTTAGAAGGGAAAAGGCTGGGTACTATTGCTCTGTTTCACTTACATTAATCTCCTTTCAGTGTACTCGACTCGAAGCAGACACAGACACCCGCAACAGAATTAACAGATACGGCTGGTTTTATTTTATAATTTCATTGCAATTAACAAATTCCCCAAAGAGAAGATAACCAACAATCACTTAATTCTACTAAAAAAACAGTGAATCATTCAGCACAAACAGCAGGAAGTGGGTGTGCTGTGTGAGTGTACTTGAAACACAGAGGCTGGCTGTGTTCATCACTTCTCTCCATTAAGAAAGCATCCATTCAATAGCATGAAACCTAAGACACATTTTAACCTTGACTGGATAATGGAGTTTTATACTGGGCTGTGGCAATCTGTCCCCAAAGGTGTACTTGGCAACAAAGCGTGAATTGAGGCTTATTCCCTCGGCTGAACCTACGCAATACGAGGCAAACAACAAGTGTTTGTCATAGGAAAGGAAATCTTGGAAGAGCTGTTGTTTTTATTGTAAACCTGCCACTAAAAATGACATGGTGAAAATCAGTCCCTCCAGGATTTCAGATTGTTTTTGTGTTTGACACATGGCTTTCCCGGACTTCAGGCGATTACAACAGATAGCTCTCTAGCAAGCTGGGGAGTCCTGCACAGAGGCAGGACATAAAATATCACATGGAGCTCACACATGCTCAAACACGTTCTGCCCTTTCCGAGAGGACAGTACCAATGTAGTGGCATATATCAACAACTAAAGGGGGCTGCGCTCACGTCACCTGCACACGCTGGCGCACAAACTGATGATGTGGAGCAGCTCTCGCTTATTATCGCTGGAAGCCACGCACGTGGTCGGTATCCTGACCCGAGGGATGGATTTGCTGTCCTGGCTACAAGGATCGGAGACTCCACGGTGAGGCGGTGGCTAAAATTTCAAAGACACATGGTCAGGCTGAGATAGACCTCGTTGCACCAGTTGAGACAACTCAGTGCCCCGTGTCTGACCGGACCGTTCCAATGGGGTTTGAACGCTCTGGTGTACGAGTGGCCACGTGCCCTCCTGTGCATCTTTCTTGTTAGAGCTGATCACCCTAACTCTGATAGCTCCCCACTGGTGGGAAAACACTGGCAAGCCGAGATATTTCAGCTGTTACGCAGCCATCAACGGCCTCAGCCTGTCTGCAGAGATCTCTTGTCTCGGACACATGGGGAGATCTTCCAGCCTCATCCAGAGCGCACGGCTCTATGGGCCTGGTCCGTAAAAGGTTAAACCCGACTACCACCAGTCTTCCACGAATTGTCATTGCAACTATTCAGAGCACCAGGGCCTCCCCTAAATGTTGTGAATATGATGACAAATGTTGTGCGTGTGAGAACTGGTGAGTAAAAGCACAGGTGGCAGCTTTCCAGACAGGTTAAAGGTTTCACACTTGTCACTGTCAAAGTGTACTCGGCTGCTAAATCAGCGTGTCCACATCGGCTTTGGGAACCAAATGGCAGGTCTTGTTGTTAATGGAGGGTTCATGGAGGGAGCGTGATGTTTTTCACCAGTATTATGGAGCTCGAATGCCCTGTGGGATCAATCAGTGGTGCTTGATACCAGGTGCAGGCATTATGTACCCGTGTTGACAAGACAGCTAGGTTCCGGAAATCAGAGCTGCTGTATGTGTCATGGGCTCCTCCACATTTGGGGAAACCTCTTAGGAAACAGCAATTGTTCCACTTGGATCATAGGGGCTTTTGCCATAGTCTGTAACAGCAATGGGGTAGCAAGACGAGAGCGAGGGTGAGTTGCGCTAACTTACGCTGAAGAGATGACTGGCAGATGTCATGTTCATCTGCTAGTCATGATCGGGATAGTCTATAATACTTCCTGGAGACAGTGCGGACAGCAGTGTGAGGTATCTCTGACAGGTTTAAGAGAGGCAGAGTTAATTTGAAGTTTTGTTTGGAAAAACTGATTTTGTGCCACAATGCCTTCAGCAGAGCTTCTACTGAGTACTTGTAATGATGAAAAAATTGCAGGACAATTGTAAAATGGTTATCCCCAGCAAATATTAGGGACATTGGCTGAATTTTAATGCGTTACTGCAATTGCAAGATTGTGATTTCACGAAGTGGCTGGAAATGTTTGGGACTTTGTTGTTTGAACATGTGGGAATTTTCCCAAGGCTATTCTGACTTCAATGATTTACAATAATCAGTGAGTGTACGTTTAATGCCCTGAAGTTTCTCTGGCACCAGCAGCCTACTGAGACGATCCCCTCTGGTGATTAATAGCTGCATTTGAGCCAGGATGTTTTCTCAGTACAACAGCACCATTGTATTCAAAGCCTGGTTTTCATTTTAACACACAAATATATCTACATATTCACATGAACCTCCTGGAATAAGAGCCAGAGAGAGCAGCACTGCTCAGACACAGACATGTTGAGGAGAAAAAAATGAAACAAACTCCACACCTTAACTGAATCAAGCAAATAACGTGTTGCTTACATTTTTATAGAGCTGGGGAAACCGGGAGCAGAGATAGAAGATGGACGCCATGTATCCACTTATATAGCCAGTGATTTCCACTGATTTGGAGGTAGCAGGACTCTGGTGACGGAGGAGGACAGAGAGAGTGTCAATGTTGCACCTTCACATGAAACAGTGTAGTCACAATCTTGAGTCAAAAGTAAATTCACGTTTATCCTACCTGGCTGTCTAAAGTTGAACTATTGTCTATGATGAGTTTGGGTAAGGCCAGGAGAACTAACGTAGCAGCGCCACACCACATGAGACACATCCACTTCAACGCAGGACTCTCTAGAGGACAAACACACATCAACTTTAAGATATTACGGGTATCCAGTGACAAAGACTGCAAAAACAGAGCATAACTGTATATTCAGAACTGTGTGCAGTTGAAATGAAACAACTTGTCAGTGCTCTTTGGTGGACTGTTTCTAAATGATTTCAAACCTAGTTGCTGTGCTTAAAGGGCATCTCTGTCAAAGTCTTACTTCTTTTGGAGCTGTTTTTGATCTTATAGTAGAGGAACTGGGAGATGAGGATCAGGTCTGTGAAGATGTAAAACACCACTGTGACTACCTGAGAGTTGGACAGGAAGGGAGAGAGAAAGCAAACAAAAGATTATTCCATTCATACCAGTTCACAAATGTGTGGCAGCAGGTTCTATTTTTGAATGTACAATATGGATATAGGCTGTGGATTCACCTTTATGAGCTGAAAATAGCTAACATCACCAAAGGACACTAACAACAGAGTTCAGTGCAAAGCCACCGGACCTCAGCAGCTGAAAGGGAGGCAGGCTGGGTTGTGTGTGTTCACCTGAATTGGCAGCTGGTTAGTGAGGTAGCAGCCTGCAAAGCTGGTCAGGTCTCCACTGAAGAGGAAGAAGAGAAACCCAAAAGACATGGCCTCCTCCACCTTACCGTTCCGGTAGGCCTCATAGACTTGTCTTCATAGATAAGATAGAAAAATATCAACAATTAACATAAATCACATTTGCCAGATTTGAACTTTGTGTCACCTCCAAACTCGTTCTTGGACTGGCAAACATCAGAACCACAACTTACGGGAGAGTGGAGAGCAGAAAACAGAACATGGATATGAGTCCTATCACCACGCTGCAGTACTCCCAGATATTATCCACACACTCCTCCAGCAGGTAGAGGATCCACGGGGTCCCGTTAACACACAGCGGCCTGCCCGGCGCCGGAGCGGTCCAGTTGACGGCGGCCACGTCTGCACTCTTCCCGGGGAAACGCGCGGTGGCCATGGGGAGAGACTGGCTGTGTCCGCCCCTCAGCTGCTGTTATCCCTCCTCCTCCTCCTCCTCCTCCTCCTCCTCCCGATTCTCGGGCTGGAGTAGATGTGCGTTTACTTTTGGCACCAAAAGCTGACAGAAGCAGACCCGACAGCCCCACCTACCCCGTGTAACACACGTGCGGAGACCTGCTCTGTCATTTCACGAGTCTGAGGAAGGCAAATAAACAAGACTATCAACAAAAACAAATCAATTCATGTATTGCGTGATGTAATGAAAAAGGATCAAGTAAGAAATGTCAAGTCATTTCGGCAAATACGTTTTAATTTACACTTTCTTCAACGTCAACATGTTGTCCTGCGAGCCACTTCGAGCGTGGACAGCAGCTTCAGATTAGCTTTGTTTAGGCTAATTTGAATAGACTTGGAGATGCTAACAAACAAAAAAGCGGCTAAAATAAGCTTCAACAGCCTCTGACCTGACCAAATGGACTCGCAGCCGATTGCAGACTGTTTGTGGGTCTGTGTGAACTTCCAGCATCCTCGTACGCGTTTCTGCAAGCGACGTGAGCCTTTAGAGGCGATTACAGAAAGCCCCCTGTGTTATCGTCCATCACCGGTGGTCCCTTCAGCGCCCACACGGGCGGAGTAAAACACCACATCCGGTGTAAATTCAAAATAAAAATAAAAAATAAACAAAAACTCACAGACGATCGTTGGATGGCCCACGTGGAAAATACTATTTTATTAGTGAATTAAAAAGAGAAACCCATCGTGTAAACGCGACATTCATTTTGAACGTGTCCATGTTGAACATCGTAATTTTGAACACGTTTGACACAAAGACTCATTTTAAACGTGTTAACACGTTTCATTTGAGCCCATCGTAAGATAATACATGCTGAAAGAGATCTCTTTTAAATGTCTTGTTTTGTCTGACCAAAAGTCAAAAACCAAATTGAAGTAAATGTTGCATTCATTTCAACTCTCCACTTTTTGACCAGAGATTTATAAATACTGTTGATTGCATTGGGTTTAAGACATGTTGTTTAATTCGCAATGAAAGCATTAACATGCATTTTATGTAGGCTACTGGTTACTTGTTGAGAACTTTTTTATTTTGACATTTTGCCTTAGCACCCACTGGATGGTGGTGTCGGAGCACACAGCACATCTGTCCCTGCACTTTTCAACATTCAACTACGCAAATCAACTTTCCAAGAGATATAAGTCTAACACGAGGAATATTATACACAAATGTAGTTTTGTTTGTTTGTTGTTTTTAAGTGTGTTTAAGCTGTCTGTAAACGTCATATTAAACTCCCCAGCTCTGTCTGGCTCGGAACTGCCCAACCCAGACGTAAATAACGAACGCAATATCCGGTCAACTTCCGGCCTTTAAGCCAATCAACTGCGCCTATTTTCAGAAGCGTCGGTAAGTGAAAACTGATTGGCTGGTTCAATCTTCTATTCCTATTTGAATTTTGGCTGGGCGGTGGGACAGTTTATTTCGCAGCGGTGGCTGCGTGTTGTCAGGTATGAGGACTCTTTTTCAGAGAACAAATTAATACGACACGGTAAAAGTGGCAAGAGTCGTCGTCTTTTAAGGTGAGTCAGCATTTTATCACCGTTGGCAATTCAGAATCGGTGTTACTTAACGATCGCTTAAAAAAAAAAAAACAGGCAGCTTTATTTAATGTAGCAGTAAGTTAACTATCGATTAATCAATATGGGTTCATATGAATGACAACCTACCTTTGCTAAAAACAAAGTTAGTGAGCTGTAGACAAACTATAGTCACGTTTAAATACTCAAATGGCTAATTGTGGATAAAAATTCGTTCCTTACCCAAGTTTTTCTCTGCTAATTCCTAAGATGGATGCACTTATTTAGCTGCACTTTGTTTTTCGCTTCCAGGTTTAAATCCCTTTTTTAGATAAAGGGTCAGCCAAGATGGCGATCAACTTGGGTGTCAAGGCTCTTCTGTGCTGGGTAAGTTAATAGTATAGTATAGTCCAAATATTCCACTGAAGCTTATTATATTTGCAGTTGAATTGACCTATGTGTTTCAAACTATCTTGTTGCAGGTCAACAGTTTGAAACTGTCCGACAGAAAATTGAGTATTGAAGAGTTACAAGATGGAGCAGTCTTGCTGAAGCTTGTTTATATGCTGTAAGTAGGAGCGAGGTGTTTAACTGCTCGGCCTTTGTAAACAAGGGAAGGTCACTGACTTGTGAACTAGTTTTTAGACACGCGTTCATAGAAATAAAGAGATCCCGAATCTCGTTGTAAACCTCAATTTTGGTCTTCTTTCATCCTTTTGTCATCTCAGGAAAAGAGACTCCAACACATGTTTGAGTAACTCCATTGATGGTCGGTTCAGACTCATTGCAGACTTTGTGGAAAGTGAGTTTTTGCAGTCCTTTTAAAAAAAAAAAAAATATCTTGTGATACTGCTCTTTTAAAGTGTGATTTTTTTTTTTTTTTAATGCAAAATGTATGAAGTGTCCAGCATCATCTCAGGATGGTGAATCACAGCTCTTAGCACAGTGCTGGATCTTTCTGTCTCCCTGATACTTGTTCCCAGACATATCATACTCTTAGTGCATACTAGCATATAGATTAAAGTGACTGATTGATTTTCTTATCTGACTGTGGTGAGACAGCAATATGAAGGCTATATTTCTGAAAATGTCTGCATGATACCTCAGAGTAGGTGGTTTCCTAGATTAAAGTTGTTGTTTTATGTGATATAAATCACAGATCTTTTGCACCCTTGCCACACCCTGCATTACTAATGGGTGTGGTCTAAAGTGTGTCCTATTACACCTGTAAAATGTAACATACTAATGTCAGTCCCACTTTTTCCTTTTCTTTAAGTTACTTGTGAAGTTAGGCAGAAAGATATAGCAGTCTTTAGAGAATTAACTTGTGTTTCTTTTGTTTGTTAGGGGATTGCAGATTCAGTGCAACCAAAGACACATCTGTATCTTGGGACAACATAAGAGATGGCATCGACCTTGCAGTAGAAATTGCAAAGGTAAAAGACGGAGGGGAAAAGAATAATGGACAAACATAAATAAAGACCCCTTCTGACCACTTTTTTTTTTTTTTTTATCTCACCAGGTGCTGTTGTTGCTTGTTTACCATGACATGATGAATGACCGCTGCACACTAAACATGTTGGAGTCCGATGTGGAGGTGAGCAAAAAGCTGTTTTTCTAGTACTGTGTGCATCACTTGAGATCTCATGTAATTCATCGTGGGTTATGTGTTGTGTTACCCTTTAATTCTAAGCCAGTGTATATTTTCCCCACACTGTTAGCGAGAACTGGCAAACCTAACTTGCTCCTTTGTGATGGAGAGTGAGGGCTGTGTTTTTCTGAGCAGTGGACTTGACGCTTACTTGGCAAGGAGATGTAAGTCACAAATTTATTAAATTTTTGGTGTCTTCAGTATATGCCATGTTAAGAGGCTACGTAACATTAGTTTTCTAGTTTTGATTTAACATGCAAGTTGCACACTGTGTTTCAGATTTGCCTGTCCCTTGTGAAGTATTTGAGCGATCAGCAACAACCTCCACTTCCACCTCAAATGTGTCAACCTTGTCCTCACTGTCAGATGATGAGTCCCCCATCTTCCACCGCACACAGAAAGTCACATTTGTCGACATGCAAACTGTGGCTTCTTCCTCGACCAGGTATCAATGTGGAATTAAAAGCAATCTAACATGTGCTTAATATATTTGTTTTATGTCAAAGACAAATTTGTAATGTCAATCAAAAAAATGTAAGATCCTTGAGATAATGTTTCATGAACATGCATTAACTAACTTTAAGTGTCAGTGGGAGTTTTATTTTCTTTTGACATAATGAAATAATGATTATTATGTGTGAGACATGTTTCTGCTTCAATTGCTTGATGTCTTTTAATCAAACATCTTCTGCCCAAAGCAATTAGGGAAAGCAGCTTTATTAGTGGTGTTTGTTATCAAAACTTATAGTTAGGTTTTATATGAACACGAATTCAATACAATACATACTCTGCATACATGTACATGTAAATGGAATTTTACATTTCACGCCAAACTTAAGTCTCTCCGTATCCATATGTGGAAGTCAACCGGATGCTATGTTTTTAATTCTTTACCTTACCTGATCTATTTTTATTCCCGCAGCAACTCTCCTCTGCAGGATATCATGAACACACCTAAATTTCAGCTGAGGAAAGTGCAGCGACAGATGATAAAGGAGCGAGACTATAGAGACAGTTTGGAGAGGGAGTTGGCCAACAAGTTTGCACTCATTTCACAGAAAGGTACCACATTTTGTGTTGGGATAAAAGCATTTAGTTAGCCTGATGGAAAAAAACGGGTAAAAAGTTTTGTGTTTTTTGCCGTTTCTTTTACAACAATTCTTATTTAACAAACTTGTAGTGTTCTGTTAAAGTTTTGCTGAAGGCATAAACTGTGAGAAACCGAATGTGTTCTGTGTATTAATATTTTTATATCTGCTTGTTTCATCTTTTCTTCAAATTATACTCAAATTAAATGTTTTTTTTTCCCAGAGTCCAATATAAACCAGTTGCAGTACCGACTGGATAAGATGAAAGTAGACCACGGTGATCAGGAGCAGGTTATCCGAGAACAGATCAAGGAGCTTGAGACCAAGAACAACTCGTAAGTACCCAAGAACAGAGCCAACCAATTCTTTTAAAATGTTTTTCAATAATAATTAAGCCCCCTTCATTAATGCATGCCTGAGCTAAAACACCTTGTACATCTCTAATGCGAGTACTTTTTTAGTTTCTTGACAGCAGCCATCTCAGACAATACTTTTCCATTTAATATTAGACAGAACAGACTGAGCTAGTAGCTTATAATGTTATTTTATTTTCAAACTTTAGTAAAATTCTGCAAAGTTATGTAATAATATAATAATAATAACATTCTTTATGCATTTTTTTTACACAATAATATCATAATCTTGCTATTATTTTGTATTCAAGACGAATAAAGGAAATATTTATTTTATACCAGGAAGATTTTGGTGTGAAAGTGTTACAAAGAAACTGCTTTGCTAACCATTTTTTGTTTTAGGTTAAGAATGCGTCTTGATGAGCTGTTGAAGCAAAATAAAGATCTAAAGAGTACCTCTTCACTTATGGAGCGTAAAGTGGATGAGCTTACAGATGAAAATGGTCTACTCTCCTCGCAGGTAAAACACATGTGAAAACTTTTCTCTGTTAAATTCAATCTTGTTATGAATTCATCTTTGTTTTCTGCTTGGTCACGCTAGGAAAATGCTTGACCAAGTTATATGGAGAGTGTTGAATGCTGTATAGACTGTAAAGCCCCTTGAGGCAAATTTGTTATACTGGGCTATAAATAAAAGGAATTTGCAATAAATTACAGTTATCTGCATTTCTTACATCCAGAGAGTTTTGCATTCCTAGCAACCGTTTCACATTACAAGCAGTCTAATACATCATTGTTGAGGTTTTAACTTTCACTCTATACAGATCGTTAAAGCTTTCTTTTCATATTTTCTCAGATGAGAGCAATAAGTTCACAGAGGGCCAACTTTGAGGCAGAAGTTTACAGACTGAAAGAAACTCGAGGATCTGTTGAGGAGGAGTGGGAAAGCAAAATAAGCCACCTACAGTCTGAGCTCATCCAAGCAGCAGCTGAAAAGGTAGAAGATAGAATTAACAACTATTCTAACTGTTTCAGATTATTTTTTTTCCAAAGCAATCCGATGCTTTAAAGCAATATTATGTTATATTATAATAACTCTTGACCTTCTGTTAATCTGGTTACATTACGGGTTCTGCAAAAAGAGGTTTCATGTACAATTCCTCTTCTTGTTTCTCAGGACAACCTGACCGAACAAATTCCAATTCTCCAAGGGAAGATTTCTTTGTTAGAGGAAGAAATTAGGAAGGCTACTGAGGAAGAAGCAGGAGAAAATATGGGACCTGTAATAGAGGTAAGGTGCATAATTCTTTGCAACTGAATTGTCGAAGTTAATTCGGTAAATGTTGGCCTGATAATAAAATGTGTTCAATTAGCTTATTATAAAATCTATTTTGAATGAGCTGACTACTTTTTGTCTTCTTTTCTTAAATTGCCAGAGAGACCTTTTGGAGACTGAAAGAGAGCAAGCAGAACTACTACGTCAAGAGATGCAAGATTTAAAGTACCAGTTTGAGCATCTTAGTTCCTCCCTGAAGACTGCTGAGGAAAATTTACAATCTAAAGAAAATGTGTTTGCGGATCAGCAACTACAGAGTACTCGGAATATGGAGGCACTCCAGATGCAGATGGTAGCATCTCAAGATGAAGTCAAGAGGCTAAATGCAGAGATTCATGCAAAGGAAGAGCAGTTGGTTCAGTTAAAGACTGAGACCTCTGCACACTCTGATTTGCTGCAGATGGAGCATAACCATCTGAACAAACAAATTAAAACCATGAGTGAGTCTCTTGAGATTGCCATGGAACAGGTTAAAGCCAAACAAGATCTGATGGCCAAGCAGGAGCAAGAAAGCACTTTGCAGATTGAGGAACTCAGAAAGCAAAGTGTAGTTCTTGAGGAGGAGGTGGAATGTCTTACAGAGAAGATCCAAGCTAAAGAGGATGAGGTTGATGCATTGAAATCAGAGAGCTGCATGGAGTCAGAGGTCCTCAAGAATGAGATCCAAACTCTCAGGGATGGATTGCAGAGTTTGAGTGACTCACTCAAGACTGCAACAGAGCAGGTTCAGGCTAAAGAAAAGCTGCTGGCTCAGAAGAAAGTTGAGTTCTCTAAGGAAAAAGATACCTTTGAAAACATGATGACTACCTCTGAGGAGGAGATTGTAAGTCTTAAGGAACAGATCCAGGCAAAAGAGGAACAGATGAACGTTCTACAAAATCAAAGTTCAGAGCAAGCAGAACTATTACGTCGAGAGAGCGACGATTTAAAGAACCAAGTTGAGCATCTTAGTTCCTCCCTGAAGACTGCTGAGGAGAATTTGCAATTCAAGGAAAATGTGTTTGCTGAACAGCAACTACAGAGTACTCAACATGTGGAGGTGCTACAGATGCAGATGGAAACATCTAAGGATGAAGTCAAGAGGCTAGATGCAGACATTCATGCAAAGGAGGAGCAGTTGGTGCAGTTAAGGAATGAGACCTCTGCACACTCTGAATTGCTTCAGAAGGAGCTTGACGGTCTGAACAAACAAATTAAAACCATGAGTGAGTCTCTTGAGATTTCCAAGGACCAGGTTAAAGCCAAAGAAGATCTGATGGCCAAGCAGGAGCACGAAAGCACTTTGCAGATTGAAGAACTCCGAAAGCACACTGCAGTTGTTGAGGAGGAGGTTGAACAGCTGAGGCAAGAAATTCATACTAAAGAGGATGAGGTTGATAAATTAAAATCAGAGAGCTGCATGGTGTCAGAGGTCCTCAAGAATGAGATCCAAACTCTCAAGGATGGATTGCAGAGTTTGAATGAATCCTTTAAGACTGCAACAGAGCAGGTTCGGGCTAAAGAAAAGCTGCTGGCTCAGAAAGAAGTGGAGTTCTCTAAGGAAAAAGATACCTTTGAAAACATGATGAAAACCTCTGAAGACAAGATTATAAGTCTTAAGGAACAGATCAAGGCAAACGAGGAGCAGATGAACTTGTTAGAAAATCAAAATTCAGAGCAAGCAGAACTATTATGTCAAGAGAACCACGATTTAAAGAACCAGGTTGAGCATCTTAGTTCCACCCTGAAGACTGCTGAGGAGAATTTGCAATTCAAGGAAAATGTGTTTGCTGGACAGCAACTACAGAGTACTCAACATGTGGAGGTGCTACAGATGCAGATGGAAACATCTAAGGATCAAGTCAAGAAGCTAAATGCAGACATTCATGTAAAGGAGGAGCAGTTGGTTCAGTTAAGGAATGAGACCTCTGCACACTCTGAATTGCTGCAGAAGGAGCTTGACGGTCTGAACAAACAAATTAAAACCATGAGTGAGTCTCTTGAGATTTCCAAGGACCAGGTTAAAGCCAAAGAAGATCTGATGGCCAAGCAGGAGCACGAAAGCACTTTGCATATTGAGGAACTCAGAAAGCGAAGTGTAGTTCTTGAGGAGGAGGTGGAACGTCTTACAGAGAAGATCCAAGCTAAAGAGGATGAGTTTGATGCATTGAAATCAGAGAGCTGCATGGAGTCAGAGGTCCTCAAGAATGAGATTCAAACTCTCAGGGATGGATTGCAGAGTTTGAATGAATCCTTTAAGACTGCAACAGAGCAGGTTCAAGCTAAAGAGAACCTGCTGGCTCAGAAAGAAGTTGAGTTCTCTAAGGAAAAAGATACCTTTGAAAACATGATGAAAATCTCTGAGGAGGAGATTATAAGTCTTAAGGAACAGATCCAGGCAAAACAGGAACAGATGAACTTGTTAGAAAATCAAAGTTCAGAGCAAGCAGAACTATTATGTCAAGAGAACCACGATTTAAAGAATCAGGTTGAGCATCTTAGTTCCACCCTGAAGACTGCTGAGGAGAATTTGCAATCCAAGGAAAATGTGTTTGCTGAACAGCAACTACAGAGTACTCAACATGTGGAGGTGCTACAGATGCAGATGGAAACATCTAAGGATGAAGTCAAGAGGCTAAATGCAGACATTCATGTAAAGGAGGAGCAGTTGGTTCAGTTAAGGAATGAGACCTCTGCACACTCTGAATTGCTGCAGAAGGAGCTTGACGGTCTGAACAAACAAATTAAAACCATGAGTGAGTCTCTTGAGATTTCCAAGGACCAGGTTAAAGCCAAAGAAGATCTGATGGCCAAGCAGGAGCACGAAAGCACTTTGCATATTGAGGAACTCAGAAAGCGAAGTGTAGTTCTTGAGGAGGAGGTGGAATGTCTTACAGAGAAGATCCAAGCTAAAGAGGATGAGGTTGATGCATTGAAATCAGAGAGCTGCATGGAGTCAGAGCTCCTCAAGAATGAGATTCAAACTCTCAGGGATGGATTGCAGAGTTTGAGTGAATCCTTTAAGACTGCAACAGAGCAGGTTCAAGCTAAAGAGAACCTGCTGGCTCAGAAAGAAGTTGAGTTCTCTAAGGAAAAAGATACCTTTGAAAACATGTTGAAAATCTCTGAGGAGGAGATTATAATTCTTAAGGAACAGATCCAGGCAAAAGAGGAACAGATGAACTTGTTAGAAAATCAAAGTTCAGAGCAAGCAGAACTATTACGTCAAGAAACCCTCAAAGAGAAAGAGGCTTTTGTTCAGGAAAAAGAACTACTCATGGCCAGGATACTCCAAGCAGACAAGGATTGTGAAGCTCTAAAGAAACAGGTTGAAGCTGTAGTCATTGAGAAGGAGAGACTCTCTCAAGCCAATCAGGCCATAGAGAGAGAGAGCTTAGCCTCCCGTAAACTGGAATCTGTGCTGCAGCAGGAGCTGGAGATGTTGAAAATGGAGAAAGAGACACTGTTGAAAGAGGTAGAAAAAGCAGAAAAAACAGAGCTGCTTAAGAAAGACCTGCAGGAACACCTTGCTGCTAAATCAGAAGCTGCAGAACACTACAAGACTCAGGTAGGTGTGACCACAAACATAATCAGGTTTGACTACTTGTGTCTTTGCACATAACAAATTAGTTTTCAGTGTAAAAGAAAAAAAAAGATGATTTAGATCTTTTCCTTTTATTACTTGTATCCAGTAACATTCATTGGTTTTCTTGCAGTTCCATATGCTTTCTCTTTTGGTTTGAAGTGAGATGAGTTGTTTGGATGGAGCTATTAATACTAAGATACCTGTTTTGTTATCACAATGCCACAGATGGAGAATGCTGTGAGTCACTACAACGGGAAGAAGCAGCTTCTCCAGAAAACTGAAGAGGAGTTGGAAGAGCTCAAATGTTCCTTTGAGCTTAAAGAGAGTGAAGTAAAAGCTATTATTCTGGAAAAGAAGCTTCTTCAAGTGGATCTGAACCAGGCCCAAACCAACGAGAAGAAACTCTTGAACAGTGTGGCGAGTTTGGAGGCACAGGTTGGTATTGTATTTAGAAGCATTAATACCACATACAGTGAGACGGAAACTAAAAGAACTAAACAATATGAAAACACTTAAATTTCTTTCTTTTTTTTTTTCTTTTTTTTTTTTTCAAATTTCCATCACTATATGTTTATCTGTAGCTGGCCTTTGCTGACCAAACCCTGCGAACACAAAATAAGATTCACGGCAACGGAGGCAGTGTGCCACAATCGCGTTTCGTTGAGGTTCCCAACACTAAAGTACACATGAAGAGGACTATGAGCTCTGACAGCCTGGACCAGAGCTCTCTGGAAGACTCTCTGAACACCACAAGGTAACATCTGGGTTAGAGTCTTCTCAGAGTGCCGTGTGACCATGTGGGAAATCAAATTTGGTTTTGTGCGGGGGATTCAATATCCTAAAAGTTGGGATAACCACGCTCATTTTCAGAAAATCTCTCCCGTGTGATGCATTGGGCCATACACATGTAAAGTGGTACAGATAGTTGAATAACAGATGTCAAAAGTAAAGAGCAGTACCTCCCTGCTCTCTCACCACAGCTGGTCACTCGCTGTGTGAATTTCAGGTTGTCCTATTTGTAAAATTATGAGGTGTAGTGGAAATGGTGTTTGTAATCTTGCCCAATATTCTTTTTTTTTTTTTTTTTTTTTAACCTTTGCAGGAAACTGTTAGCACCTGAAGAATCAAGCACACCGCTTGTTCGCAGTTCAGAACGTTTGGCAGCCAAACGTCGGGGTCTACAGGCCGAGTCACTGGAAACCTTGTACTTCACACCGATAAACACCAGGCAGATCAACAGGTATGTTATGATTGTGACAGTCATGGTGTTAGAGACAATTTTGAGGTCTTTAATCTGTTTGCCAAGTGTGATCAAATAGTGGATGTTCCCCTAAATGTATATTCAGTATACAGCATACCAGCTGTACTTGTGTCTTTAAATCGCTAACATTTACTCATCCATTTGTCCTACATTATTTACTCAAGTTTAGAAAATTCAGAAGGTTTTAATTGTATTCTTCTTTCAAAGTCACTCCAGTCATTTTTTTTTTTTTTTTTACTTTATGTTGAAGACCCTTGTCATCTAGCATACACCAGTTTGCAGAAATATATATTACCAATCACTAGTAACTAGATTAAAGTATTTGTTCTTAATTGTATCTTATAACAGTTATTTAGAACTGGTGATTATGAAAGAACCAGATATAGAACTCTTTTCAAAAATCTAGTCTTGCTAACCAGAAGCGTTTTTGTATTCACACTGTTATTGAGATTCTTCATCTTCTTTTTCATCCCCCAGGACCAATGCAGAGCACACTCTGGAACTGGATTCAGCATGGAAAAATCCAACTTCATCTGTGAAACGACGCAGGACCACGCAGGTTATAAACATCACATTGACCAAGGTGGAGGAAACTCATCAGCACACTTACTGCATTTTTTTTTTTTGCATGTACACTATTGCACATACTGTTGAACTTGGTATAGTTTAATAATCATTGTACATTTTTAAAATCACAGGGGTCTCTTTCTCACTCTTGCTCAAACATTGCCGCTATGAAATGTCCCGCTATGCCGCAGAAATCTTTGTGTATCTTTTAACAACTGTCTTCATTTTTCTGATAATGCTTTTTATCTCTAACCAGGGTATTGTTGTCTCAGTTTTTTAACTATCATTCTAAAATTGACTTTTGTTTATCTTTCTGGTCGCTGGTAGCATTGCACCAGAGTGCATCTTCTTACACTCCATAAATGTCACAATACATGCAAATGGCTGAGATCAATGTTTAATCTGCCCTTTTAAAACATCCCCTCACTCCCCCTACAGTATTATAAGTACCTGTTGAACTCTGATCCATAGAAAACCCCAGGTTGCAATGAAGGTGATGAAACCTTCTACAGCCTGGCTTCAGCTCGCTCCCAATCAGACCTCTCCAAGACCCACTCTGCCCAGCCCGTTTCTATGGAGCTGTTTGACAAACCTGCCAGAATGACCAGTGCTGCTAGCGACCAGCTCACTGGTCTTCCAGGGTACAGAAGGAGCACCATCCTTTCACAGAGTGAGTAAATACCTGTATTACCCACTTTACCCACGTCTAGCAATTCCTCATTTTTAAGAACCATAAACTATCTAATGTCCAAAGTGCTTAATCTTTCTGTAAAAAATAACTTGAATGCCTAACTAACTGATTAATAAAACAATTTGCCTGCATCCGTTTGTCTTCAGCCAGTGGTACGTTCTGTGTGGGAGCAGAGAACGAGCCTGAAGGTGCACCTGAAGACTGGCTGAGGATCGCTGAGCTCCAGGCCAGGAACAAGGCCTGCCTTCCTCATCTGAAGAGCAGCTACCCTGTGGAGTCTGATGTGAGCAGAGAGGAACACTCGGACGCACACTGAACCCAACCGACACACAGTTTCACACACAACTTAAACTTCTATCTGATTAGAAGTCGATACAGTGATGAGTACAGAAACATAAAGCAGGCTACACTGTTGTGGCATCACGCCAGCATTTTTGGATTCCAGTCTCTTTCCCAAGAAATTTGATCTCTTACTCAAATATTGACAGCAGCTTTAAAAGATGATTTGTGTATTACGTTTTGTTGCAATATTGGTCTTTTTCTCAGTAGCTTTATGAAATCCCTTTCTGTCTGTTACTCTAGACTGGCCGCGGTGGTGTATTCACTTTCACAGACGAAGAACTCCGTACAGGTGACCCATCCGACACGATCCGTCGAGCATCCATGATGCCAGGTCAGCTGCAGGACTCCCTTGTCACCCATCGCCATTCCTACATGTCGGGACAGGCAGGTGCTACAGCCAGTACTCTTTCTCACCGCCTGTCCTTGATGCCGGGCCAGCTGCCAACAAAAACTACCAGCTCCTCTCAGCTGAGAAGCCCGAAAGGCCCAAAGCGACCTTCGTCTACATTGTCTGTACATCAAACTTCACCCGAGGTTGGTTTGCTTTAAATGTTTTAGAGAATATGATACGAATTTTGGTTCAACTTTTAATGTTTCAAACTTTACTGTAAAGCGTTCTGTCACAGTAGAAACCTTTTGTGAGCCTCATTTGGAAAGATCCTGGTCGTGTGTGTTTGTTTACAAAAGCATGTTAAGGTCGAGAGGTTGACATATTTTTGAGTATTATTCTCTAAATTCCAATACAGGTCAGTGGGTCCTGTATTTCACTGATAATCTGAGACCTTACTTTTTGGTCATAGTTTTGGACACTCAGACTATTATGCTGTTATAAAAGTGATAAAAATAAAATAAAAATGTTCATGAGTTATAGATTTTCAAATGTATTTTTCATGTTTGTCTTTTTCTCAATCTGTAGAAAAAGACAAGGGCCAGCTGCTTCCCTCGTCCACTCACTCCCAAAAACAGAAACGTGAGCAGTGGATCTTCCAGCTCTCATCTGCATCCTGCCCTCAGTCCAGTGAGTCTAATATATATATACATATTAAATACACACAAAATGTACTGGTTGGTTGAAAATGGTGACAAAGTAGTTTGTTATGGAGTCAGTTGTAAATATGTTAGTAATGCTTTGCTAACAGTTTGACTTTTATTATTCTCAGGCTGAACGGAGGCAGTCCATGATGTTCACTGTTGACAACACACCTAAAAACAACAACTACCTAAAGAAAGGGATGAACAAACTACGCAGCTCCACCCGCAAATCCCCGGGCAAAAGTTTAAAGAAGTCGCCCGCTCAGTCAAGCGCACGCAAGGGCCAGGAAAACATGCTTTCAGGAACTTCCCGTGCTGGAGCGGGACGAGCTGGCAGAGTTGGCAGCTTTAAGTCACCCCAGGTGTCAACTAAAGGACTGAGGAAATCTCCTCAAGTCACCAGCAGGTCTGCAAAGTCTCCTGGACTGACAGCCAGTGCTCGCAAGGTAAACATATATATACACACACACACACACAAATCTGTTTGGGTTTTTACGGGGAAAACCTAATTATATTCTCTTGGAATCTGTATTAGCTGATTAACCAACAGCAGAGGATGGAGATGTTGTAGTAAACTTTAATGTCACATGTATACAATGTTGGCAGACACAGTACAGTAAAAGCAGCTTAATGATGAGAATATCAAACAAATTCACACCACCAAATGAAGGTCTGGCATTAAAATTTGAATAAATTACAGTAAAAGAGGAGAAACCACATTATATTTATTGGAACTGGACTGATGCTGATAAAAGCCCTTTTTAAAAAAAAATTTTATAAGCTATTTAAAAGCTGTTGAATACAGCAACACTAACTTATAGCCCTAACTGATCTAACACTTTTTTTTTTTTTTTTTTTTTTGCAGGACTAATACACAGCATAACATTGTACAAGTTGCACAAACTGCTAGAGATGTATTGTTTTTGTGTCCTTCATTAGTGTTCTAACTACTGGAGCAAACCTCCATAAAGATTAAACTTTTTTCTTTTTTTTAATATGTGTTCAGTCATGACAGTTTGCTGAATTTATACACTCTTTACAGAAGCATGTGACTCTAAACCAGGAAAACCTTGCTGGAAGTCTGAAAAGGTCCCTATTAATTAATAATCAAGTCATTTTAATTAATTGTATGAGTTTTGTTTCTCTTCACCTATAAGGCTGGTTGGTGCTTCTCAGCTAACGGTGTAACATCTCAGTGTTTTTCTTACCTGATGGGTGTCCACGTTTCTCCTGTGTGAAACACTAACAGCACTTGGAGCTTTCATTAAATGTTATGTTCATATTGTTATTGAAATGTTTTATCTGTGGATTGTTTGGGGGGGTTAATCACTTTTCTTTTCTTTTTTTTTTTTTTTTACTCAGGTAATTCGCAAGATGAAGATTTGAGGACTGGTTCCCAGATTGGAGTTATGATCATCTACTGTTAAACACAATCAAATGTTTTAGTTTTTTTCACAAACAACTTAGTTTTTATTATGGTCCCAGATGACCTGTTTTTTACAATGTTGTCTTCTACCTTAATTGTTTTGTATTATATTTACATACTTGTGAATAAAAAGTTATAAATGACATTGTGGGAAAGCCTCTTAATTAAACCAGGTTCTAATTTCATGACACATTTGTCAGGGCATCCGAATTGAAAAATGGAACAAATATCTCTTCCAATCAAATAATTATTGTGCCCAGGGTTAAGGATACATTGTGTGCAGACTCAATTTATGGCAGTATCTCTTGGCATTTTCAAAGGGCCACGATTTTATAAAAAAAAAAGTAAGCCAGTCTGAATAGTTGATCACAAAATTATCTTGGTTTATGTTATAAATGGACAAGTGAAGGCGCTGAAGTTTGGTGTGGTCAGTCCAAATTCTATGTTTATGAAAATGTTTTTAATACTAAATAATACACTGCTAAAAAAAAATAAAGGGAACACTTAAACAAAACATCTAAGATCTCAATGAATGAAATATTCCAGTTGAAAATCTTTATTCATTACATAGTGGAAGGTGTTGAGAACAAAATAACGATCAGTGGAAATCAAAAATCATTATCCCATGGAGGTCTGGATTCAGAATCATACTCAAAATAAAAGTGGAAAAATCAGATCACAGGCTGATCCAAGTCTAAATGAGGCTCAGTAGTGTGTGTGGCCTTCACGTGCCTGTATGCACTCCCTACAACGCCTGGGCATGCTCCTGATGAGACGACGGATGTTCTCCTGAGGGATCTCCTCCCAGACCTGGATCAAAGCATCAGTCAACTCCTGGACAGTCTGTGGTGCGACGTGGTGTCGGTGGATGGAACGAGACACGATGTCCCAGATGTGCTGGATTGGATTCAGGTCTGGGGAACGGGCAGGCCGGTCCGTAGCATCGATGCCTTCATCAAGCAGGAACTGCTGACACACTCCAGCCACACGAGGCCTAGCATTGTCATGCATCAGAAGGAACCCAGGGCCCACTGCACCAGCATCTGGTCTTACAATGGGTCTGAGGATCTCATCCCGGTACCTAGTGGCAGTCAGGGTACCTCTGGCTAGCACATGGAGGGCTGTGCGGCCCTCCAAAGAAATGCCTCCCCAGACCGTCGCTGACCCGCCACCAAACCGGTCACGCTGGAGGATGTTGCAGGCAGCAGAACGTTCTCCACGGCGTCTCCAGACTCTGTCACATGTGCTCAGTGTGAACCTGCTCTCATCCGTGAAGAGCACAGGGCGCCGATGGTGAAGCTGCCAATCTTGGTGTTCTCTGGCAAATGCCAATCGCCCTGCACGGTGTTGGGCTGTAAGCACAGGCCCCACTTGTGGACGTCGGGCCCTCGTACCACCCTAATGGAGTCTGTTTCTGACACTTTGAGCAGAAACATGCACATTAGTGGCCTGCTGGAGGTCATTTTGTAGTGCAGTGCTCCTCCTGTTCCTCCTTGCACAAAGGAGCATATAGCGGTCCTGCTGCTGGGTTGTTGTCCTCCTACGGCCCCCTCCACATCTCTTGGTGTACCAGCCTGTCTCCTGGTATCTCCTCCGTGCTCTTGACACTGTGCTGACAGACACAGCAAACCTTCCTGCCGCAGTGTGGATTGATGAGCCATCCTGGATGAGCTGCACTACCTCAGCAATTTCTGTGGGTTGTAGACACCGCCTCATGCTACCGCTAGTTGTGAGGGCACTGGCAAAATGCAAAAGTGACCAAACATCATCCAGAAAGGACAAGGACAGAGAAATGGTCTGTGGTCACCACCTGCAGAACCGTTCCTTTATAGGGGTTGTCTTGATAATTGCCATTCATTTCCACCTGTTGTCTGTTCCATTTGCACAACAGCAGGTGAAACTGATTCACAATCAGTGTTGCTTCCTAATTGGACAAGTTGATTTCCCAAAAGTGTGATTGACTTGATTGTGTTGTTTAAGTGTTCCCTTTATTTTTTTTTTTAGCAGTATAAACCTGCTCTACTACAAGATGGTGCACTTGCAAAAAGGGGTGTCTAAGTCACCAGGAGCTTTTACATGCAGGCCAGGAGCTATTAAAATCAACGACATACAGCTGCTTCGTGGGGATTCATAAGATTGGCTGTCTTTTTTTTTTTCCATTTGATTATGCTTTTATTCTGAAACCCTATTCCGGAAGTTGTATTCGAACATTTATTGACGGATGAAACTGCCTCGAAACCGAAAGTTTAGCGGACAAGAAGAAGCCGAATTAGGGTCGGCCGGCGTTTAAAGGATATCTAACTTTATTTGTATGGAAAGATACGTTTTAAACTCCTTAATGTATTATTAAACCGAACTCGCCGTGTTAACTTCACAAAGTACCCGTGATGGAGGAAATTGGCAGCATGTAGCCTCATGCTAGCGTTAGCCAGGTGTATGTTAAAAGCTAGTGTGTTCAATTAGTCAATATTTAGTCGATTTAAATATATTATAAATACGTGGTGTGCTCGTTTTAACTGGAAACATGGACCCGGACATGGAAAGGTGGGTGATATAACTTTACTTGTCATCTTCTTTTTTAATTCTGTCACTTAAGACAGTTTTTACAAGCAAAGTTACCGTTTGTCTGTCCGTCAACGTTAATCACATAAAATCAATCATTAACTTTTTCAAACTTTTTTTCCCACAACTATAACTCTCGGTTAATAATTACCCATGCAGTTATATTGAAGTATTTTTACGTTTTCACAGCGCTCTTGTGTTAAAGACTCCCTTCAGGGCCCGACCCAAACTGTCTCAGACTCTCTGGTCCTCTCGGACCTTCTTCAGGCACTTTCCTGTCAGTTTATAAATGTTTTCCGAGTTTGTCACACAAATTAAAAAAAAAAAAAAAAAAAAAAAGACCCATGACTGATGACAAATGTCCAGTACTGTACTTCAGTACGAGGACGTTCACGTTTCCAACCATCACTTTCTAACGTGGAGAATGTGTTCACGAGCACATCTCTGAATTTTCTTTACACTGTGCTTAAAGTACCTGATCATGAACGAATAATAATTGTATTGCCTTTTGGTAAAACAATGTGTGCACACTAATATCTTTTTATTTTTTTTTTTTAATTTATTTTTTTATTGTCCTCTCGTCATCTTCAGGAAGGAGAAGGATGTGATGGATAAGAAGAGGAAGAGGTGGAAGAGGCCTCCGTCCAGCTATGGTTCAATGAGGAGCGACAGCGGGGACATGGAGGAGGAGGAAGAGGAGGAGGAGGAGGAGAAGAAGAAGGAGGAAGAGAAGGAGGAAGAGAAGGAGGAAGAGAGAGCTGTAGAGGCGGCTGCTGCGCTGCCTGAACCAACCAACTATGCGAGGACAGGGTACTTGTATTGATAAGCATTGTCATTACGAAGCTTAACATTACTGCTGGCTTAAAATCTGTTTTGATGTGTTGGCTGGTTTTAAAAAGTGGATAAAAGCTTGGTGCCTTTTCAAAAAGTCCAACGCACAAGTTTAATTTCCTCCCTGTTGATCGCGAGCAGTTTTAACGTCAGTGTGGCACGCCAATTCTTTTGCAAGGAGTTTTGAGTTATTAGTTTGCTTTTTGTAAATTGATTGTAAAGTTGGAACGAATGGACAAAGTAGTTGGACAACAAAAAGATGGTTCAGCGTGTCTTTTAGTTTTAGCCACAGTAGCAATAAAACATAGACGCCATTTGAAATGTTTTTTTTTTTTTTTCGGTACAGTTTGTGTTCCCAGTGTAGAGGCAGCCTTCAATGACAAAGCAACGTCACTTTTAAACGTTGTTGTGCCTTTTGTGTATTTTGCCAGGAATTTTACTGAAGGGAAGAAGCTAAACACTTTTCTTTGATGCACCGATCCGGTAGCGCAGCTGCTGGGGCTGCGTGTTTGTGAACAGGGCCCCACCGTCTCGAATGAAAACATGACGTTAGTTAGTAATCAACGAGTCCCATGTGGGATACACGGTAGTGTTGCAACACATTCATGAGAAACCCTTTTTAGTGCTGATATTTTTGTGACTTTGGCCTCTGCATTAAAGTAGGATTAATTTATAATTGCCAATTTTTTTTTTTTTTTTTTTTTTTGCTCCAGTTCTTTTAAATCAAAAATAAGTGTTGGAATGGTTTTCTGTAGGAGCCCACAAAAACGTACTGCTTTATTCCACCAAACATCATCCAGATGCACTATGTTACAAAGCAATGGTGCTTGCAGTTGCTTTGAAATGGCTAAAGTAAGTCTGTGGTGCTCTTACAATATGTACTACTCTTGTTTATGTCGGGCAGGTTGCAGCTGACCCGCTCCGAGTATCCAGAGACGGTCTACACCATGGCCACGGATCAAACCAAACCAGCCGGAGCTGTTGTTATCGCCACCAGGTGCAGGACACACACACACACACACCTGTTTGCTGTACATCTGTAAAATAAGAAGTGAATCCAAGTATTAGCCATGTTTACTCAGAATACTTCACTAATATAGTTACTATGTTGTTTTTTTTTTGGGGTTGTTTGTTTGGCTTCACGTCATGAGAGGGAAAATAAATAAATAAACTATATATATATATATATATAATTTTAAAGATGTCTTCCCAGAGCTGTTTGCAGCTGAAAGCTTTGGAAATTACCAGAGTGTTGGAAGCTCCTACAATTTAAGGCGGATTATACTGAAGTCTCCTCTTCATATACTTTCTTTTCTACTTCTTTTAGAGCTGGTAAATGAAATTAAACCACAAGGCTAGATTTTCACATGTAATTAATTCCAATTGATTTATTTTAGTGAATACTTTTTATCTCTGTGGCAAACATTATAAGTATGTAAAATATGGTTTGTTAATGTAAATTAAGTTGTCCGTCTTTAAAAAACAAAAAACGTGTTGCTGAAGGTAGGGGGTGTTTTATTTCATATGTTTATGTATTTTGGCATAAGATGAAATGCATCTAAATATCATTATCACTGGACAATGTTTGCAGTGGTTTCTGGTCTTACCTGTGTGGTTCTTATTTACTCTCAGGTCTTCTGAAATGGGGGAGTTTTCAGGCAGCTGTAGTGGTGAGAAGGAGGATGAGGACATGTGGACAGTTAATTCCCCAGAACCGCCTGAGCCTTTCGAACCAATGCAGACTGTTGAGAACACCGAGCTGGGCAGGCTTCACCCAGAACAGGACATGCCCTACATATTCAGGGTTGGTGCATCATGCTGAACCCTTTTTTTTTTTTTTTTTTTTTTTTTCTTTACAGAAGTTGTTGTTTCATCTGGAAAACCGGACGTATTTTAACTTAATAGATAATATAGTGCAAGATTGAAATACATCAGAACAATAGTATTTTTACCAATTGATGTCTACTCTGCAATATTTGTAAACAAAACAAAAAAATCCAACACTATAATAATAATAAATGAGGAATATTTTATTTTTTTTTTTTTTTTTAAAAGCTAACAGCATAATTGTGATATCTTAGTCAAAAAAAAATTTTGGGTGCCAACATACGCCTGTTGACTCGTGATTTCATCTTTCATCTTTCCGTCTGAAGAGTATCCAGAATATTGTGACAGACCTCAACAAGGAAGACCTATTACAATTTAAATTGAGGTTTTACCAATGGGAACAAGGCGCGACCCTGCAGCAGGCGCTGGACGGAGACATTCTTGACTTTGTGGACAAGATGTTTGAGCTTTTTGGTGAGAAAATGCATCTGTGCCTCCGTACATACAGACTGGTTAATACAAGCTCAAAAGTTGGAGCTGTGTGAACTTGATTATTTGGCAAAATATAGAATTTAGTTTGTTTAGCAAATTGTAAATTTGACATCTGGTTAATTTCACAGCTAAAATAGTCATTCATGTGAATGCACTGGTACTGATATACTGTCGCTGATTGCTTACTAATTTTGTTTTGTTTTAAAATTCTGTTCTGCAGGCCAGGATAGTTCCCTGTTGCATTCAATAAATACTCTAGAAAATATCGGCAAGAAAGAAGAGGCAGCGAAACTAAAGAACCAGTGCAATAAAGGTATGTGGAGATTTTTCTGGTTTTATCCCAACACATGGGCTCATCCTGGGTAAATTCATTTAGTTGTACTATTTTTTTTCTTTATTTTATTTTTACATAAGAGATGACTTGGTTGTCCTCAACTTCTCACTAGAGCAGCGTGTTCATGTTTCTACTGTGGCCTTAGTAAAACAGTTTGTGGACTATGAACTTTAACACATGGCTGATATTTCCCATACATATTATTTTCACCAAAAGTTATTTGTGCTAAGCATAGACTGGTGGGAGTGTAACATGTGGAAAGTTCTTCCAGACAGATCAGGTCTCTTCCTAAGTAAAGGTTAAATGCCTGTTGATAGCACTTTTACAAGTCAACTGTGAGTTAACCCCTTACTTACCATAGCGTTTATGTATTTTTCTGGATTAGATACTAGTGATCCTCTCATTTTTAACAGGTGTGAAAGCACAAACTCCATTTAGTCAACACACATCTGAAGAATTTAGGGGTGACTGTGGCAAGATAGGTGGTGTTGTAGAAAGATTGTTTTTGCAATGTGTGCTCCTGATTCAAAACTCCATGTAGGCAGGTGTGCTTGAGTAAAATGTGACTAATACCTGTAAGTGTCTTCCTTTCCCGTCTATCACCAGCGTTGATACGTTATCATCTGAAGCAGCATGTAACCAGACAACATAAGGTCATCTACGAGGGGGTCGTTCGAGCGGGAAGACATAGTTTTCTAGACACCATCTACGTGGAGCCCCAGATTTCCACTTGTGGTTACGGAGGAGTCGACCCCTTCCATGAGTACCGAGCAAACCTGCCGTCACCTCTCCAGGTGCCCGGCGCCCACACCTTTGTCGGTGTGAACAATCTGTTCCGACTACAGAAGGACGACGGCACGCCGGTGAGGACGGTGCTGACCACCGGGCTTCCAGGAATTGGCATGTCTGTCTCTGTGGGGAAATTCTCACGGGACTGGGCAGAACTGCGCGCCAATAAGGTGAGATTTGACCATTTAAAAAAAAAAAAAAAAAGATCTTCAGTCATGAACCTCTTCCTACTCGGTACCAAACAGTAGACAGACAAAGACAAGACTGCTGGAAATGCATTGCAAATGCAAACTTCCAGGACCCCTTAAATCGCTCAGGAGTTGGAGACCTGATGGAGCTAAATAGAAGCACATTGGACCAAAACCACCTCTCCAAACAAATCATTATGGTGGCCAGGGTTTCTTTGATGTGTAAACAGGCAGCTGTTAGGAAAACCTTTGCCATATTAAATTCATGAGGCTGTAATATGTGTGTGAATTGAGGATGTGTCCTCAGATAGTTCACTGATCACAGGGTTGACGTTCTGTTCATGGATAAATGAGGCAAATTCTAAAACACTTGACGCATAAAACATTAAACGTCGAAATGCTGCTATTCCAAAAACTAATTGATCCAGTTAAGATAAGTATGTAACTCCAATATTAATTATGAACATGTTTAATACACTGAATAACACTGGGCACTTTGAATATTTTGTCGACACACTTCTATTTTACTTTAGGCCGTGTAGGCCGTTCTGGCTTTCACTAGTATTCATTCCCAGTACTTGGTGTGCAATTACTAACCATTTTAATATAGAATGTGTACCTTGCTATGGATGAATTGTGTAAATGGCTCTTTGTCGCAAGTAATTCTGTAAATCCAAGTTTTTGTTTTGTGGAATTTCCACTAATGCATTTCTCTGCATGTTTGCTCAGGATCTGCAGTTTGTCATCGAAATTTCATTCCAAACTTTGTGGCTCCTGCGAAGCAGAAACCCTTCTCCTCTCCTCACCATCAAGGATGTCATCGATTATTTACATCCCGAGTGCAAACCCTTTAATTACCCGGAGGAAGAGGACTGTAAATTCCTCATCATAATGGACTCATTCGATCGTTACCAAGCAACTCTGGACTGGGAGGTATCTCATCCACACAGATGCACGTGAAACCCTTCCACATTACTTGTTCTAAGGAGGTATGGGGATGTCAATATCCCCGAAACAAGACAATGCTGCCTTTTTTTTTTTATTATTTTTTTTTTTTATAAAGTTTCAATGTTTTGTGACTTCATCAAAATCAAATGATGACTAGAAACTGTTTCTATTCTCCTCTGGTTTCTCTCTCCAGAATGCTCCAGTAATAAATGACTTCCACGTAGCGGCGCATCCTGATGTCCTGATTGTAAATATCCTCCGAGGTTGTTTGCTGCGTGGGGCCTATGTCTGGATCCTGGGGAGACGAGCGGCCGTCTCACAGATACCAGCTCAATTCATAGACGTCACCACAGAAATACAAGGCTTTAGGTGTGTGCGTGCGCGCGCATGTTCATGCACTGTGTCGTGGACTGTCTGCTTTTCTGAACAAGTCTTGTTTTTAGTGTTTGTATCCGATTATTGTCTCGACTTGTTTTTATCTCCGTGTGTCCACTACACTTTGTGCGAGTGACGTGTAAATATATTTCTGTCCAATAATACTTTGTGCTTATATAATACTTTGTTTCAGCAGCTACATACAGTATGAACAAGTCTGTTTTGCTCTTGTGTAATGTGTTTTTTTTTCCCCCCTTATCGTTTCTCCAGCGATGAGATGAAAGACGACTACCTGACCCGACGCTTTGCCAATACCGAGCTGGCAAGGAACATCGTGACGCATTACAAACGCCTGCCGACGCTCCGCATGCTCGCTCGCCATCCCTTCATCTGCTGGATGGTGGCCACGGTGTTCGATTGGGGATTCAAAGATCGGGGCTACGGTGTGCGTCCTCCCAAACTGACGCCGTTCTACGTCAACGTCCTGGTCGTTCAGACCAATCGCAGACTCCAGTTCTACCACGGAAGGCGGGAAAATGACCTGGTAACGTGCATCAGTCTGCGCCTCTCGTTTCTAGCTGCCTCTAAAAATCCCCCCTGCAGGGTGGCTTTGCTGCCGTGCATCCGTCACCATTCTGTTGGCTTGTAGCTGCTGGTTTTACTAAATGCTGTGCTACACAACAGGTAGCATCTCTTTTGGGATTTGTACTGGGGACCAATTTGCTTTCTTTACTTAACCCGTATATTACTTGCAGTTGATGTTCCTTGTGGTTAAATACCCTGCCGCGGTTCACTTTTTCTCCTTACTTTTAATTTGGGTTGAAACAGTATATCGGACATTTGTATCATCTGACGCATCCCTAAAAATTCGATCTTCATTCGCTTATGATTCCATTTTTGTTTCGTTGGGTTTGTTATATTATAGTGTTTGTGTTTTCTAACTAACTGCTCACCTTCTGTGGCAGAAATTGTGACGTTTTCTTGTCGATGTTTTCGTCCCACTTAGAAATGGTCCAATGAAGAGAAGACCCTGCTGAAAAATATGGGGAAGATGGCCTTCAAGATGCTGGAGAGGCATGCCATTGTGTTCTTTGAGGAGGACGTGAAGGAGTGCGGTCTGGAGTTGAGGGAGGTGACGGTGTTTTCCGGCATATGCACTGAGCTCCCCACTCCAATCCTGGATGGGAGAAGGAGATTCAGCTTTATTCACTTCACGTTTCAGGTAGAACTGTTTTTACACTGCTGTTTAACATAATATTATGCGACATACCGTTTACGTTACAGTAAATATTTGCCCTGTTTTTTTTTTTTTTTTTTCCTGTATTGGTCATATATACATTTGGAAAGTAGGTATGTGGTTTACCACCAACGTGTGCTTATAAGATCACTTGAAAGCACCACATCCTCTTACCGGAGCCCGACATTGAATATAATGGAAACGGGTGCTTTTGGAAGTTGCTGTGAAATGGTAGTTTTAGAGAACGTTGAGCCCTGAAGAAGAATTAATTTCTGCTCCTTCAGATTCAACCACATTAATATTTTCTGCCGGAGATCCAAACACAAATCTCTAAACCACATGAATGTCATGGGTGGTTTTATACTGTATAAGGCGCTTTAATTAAACGGGTTAATGAATTGTTATTTATTTTTTGTCTCGCCACCAGGAGACCTCAGAGCAATCATTGAAAATACACTCTTCTCTCCTGCAGGAGTTCATGGCTGCTCTGTATGTCTTCGCAACGTTTCGGACAGAGTCGACGAACATTCTGGACTTTTGGCCCACGCCCACGCCCACGCACATGCCCAAGATCTTCACGTCCAAGTATCAGCCCAAATCAGCAGCAGGCGTGGTCCAGTGTGCCTTGATGCGAGTCATTCACACCCCGCTGGGCTACTACGACATGTTCTTGCGCTTTCTATGCGGCTTGCTCTGCCCGTACTGCCATGACATTCAGCTCTGCGCGAACCTCTTCCCCCATAACGCTCCAAAGGTTGGTGGGCTGGATGAGGTGCGCCAGCTTCTGGAGCAGACCATCCAGAGCGCTCCAGAAGACAGGGTGGAAAACATGAAGGAGTGCCTCAGAGAGCTGAGCCAGCAGCATGTGTGAACTGGAGTTAGATGACGTCATGAAAAGCACTGCCACTTAGTCGGGATAGGATGGATAAAAGAGGAGCTGTGTCTACTCAAGTTTCTGGCTCGGCATATGCAAAATGGGGTCTTATCTTTAGAATGATGTATGTGTGAAGTGGAGTTTTATTAAGCCATTCTGTTCAGACTGCACTTTGTTTTTGTGCACGCTGTAAGAGTTTTGTTTACATATTTTAAAGTACTTTATTTTTCATGGCAATTTTTTTTCCAATTCCTGCAATTTTACAGCAACAAAATGAATCTAATAAACATTATGAAGTTAAAAATTGCATTGCAACTTTTGAGAAAATCTGCCGCAAAATCGAGTGTTAACCGTCACTGAAAAACAAAATTGTTGAGGGTCTGATTAACATTAAATTTGACCATTGCTGGTCTTGAATAGGACAACAAACTAAGTAAGTTTACTGCCGAGACAAAAAATGCTCCTCATTGCATCGTGGCACTGTGGACTGTATGCGGTACGACATATTTTTTTTTTTTTATACATCTTGCAAGGAACACAAAAATCAATGACAACAATAAATGCATGCGAGTGGTGGAACAACAGAACCGTTAATTTGATGGTTTGTGAAGTGTAAACTGAATCAAAGCGTGATGAAATATGATGCATTTTGACACTGAAATAGAGGCTCTAAAGTGTAACCTCAATGCAGCAAAGGTCAATCAACTATGAGCAGTATAAATAGAACTATGAAGGAGAGTTTGTGTATCTAAATACTGAACGAAAAGCCTCCAGAAGTCTGAAGAAGCTTTTCAGGAGGTTCTTTTCCAAAACATCAGTGATTGCAAACACAATTTTTTTTTTAAAGCGGAACAAAAAATAGAAACTTTGACCTGGCCAAAGTGTGCCGTTTGAGAATCGGTGGAAAATGTTTGGCTCGTGATGAAGTGGCAGGTAGAGAAGCAAAATCCCTTCAGCAAAGAGCAGCTGAAAAGAATCAGCGGTGAATAGCAGCAATACATATTCCCATATCATTTATGCCCCGGAGGGCCAAATCTATTAACATTAAAGTATGAGTGTACATGAACAATATTAAAAAGTATACTTTTGTCTGTTGTTGCATCGGGGTAGTACCTTAGGGCCGGTACATCTAACCTGCTGGAATTTGATCATGCATTACTCAAATACCCGACACATTAAAAAGGAAAATATACAGTCACTTTCGGATGATATACACGTGAATCCCTTAACATTTTAGTGTGGGTTGTTAGTGTCAACATAGCACTCTGCTATTTGGACTTTTGAAGGAACCAGGGAGCCACAAAGAAGAGAGCTCACTGTGTTTTATTGAAAGTTATTTTGTCGATGTGACTTTCAAATGGATCTATTCTACATTGTAGTCCTTCAGTCTTGGTTTTGGTCATTTCCTCTTGTGCTTTTTCTAGTTGTGTCATCAACTCTTTATTTTGTATGTACAAACCAAAATAACCACGGTGAAATCCTTCTAATTCATTAATTAATATTTATTGGAATAATGATAATAAACAAACGCTTACATGACTTTACTCTCAGTGCTTACATTTTGTTTTACAAGGAAAGAAAGTAAATTAGACAGGGAAGCACAAAAGTGAATGCAAAGCTCAAAACACCAGTATTTATTGGATATTACTACCAATAGCAAAGAAGGAATGACTTTATGTTTGTCATGCAGTTAATGTTGGATCTGCTGAGATGTAAGGCACAGTAAAAATGTACATTTCTGCTGCCCGTTGTTTCCAGCAAGTGACATCATAAGGCAAGGACTTTAAATCTCATCTGGAAAACACACAAAGAAAAGATTTGACATCAGTGTTGTGGCAGATTGTTCCTCAAAGAATAGCAGCAGCTTACCTCGGCAGATGAACGGTAATGTCTCATGGCAGTTTTCATCCAGGAATTGGATTTTTTCTCCCCCTTCAGCCAAAGCGATCTTTCCGCAGTGATGGTTTAATCTGTCGACGGGGAAGTCGTCGCTCCAGAAGTGTTGTTCAGGTTTGGACCCTGAGATCCACTGCCACTCAACATTGGCAGGGCCAAAGATTGACCGCTGCAGGCCGATCCACACCCACTCCTCCGGGCCTGTCACATTTTTCAGGAGAGTGATCACGTCCTGCACTGATCCGTTGACGGGGATTTCAACCAGGGAGGAATTCTCCTTACGGCAGTGCTTCAAGGCGTCAATCCAACTCACGGCTGTCTGGTTGAAATGCAGATTTGTACCTCGACGTGAAAACAAAAAAAGATAAGCGAGATCTCAGCATCACACCTACAGTTGCATACAATTCACGTCTCCATATTGTTGATGTCTCAGTTTACTTTTAGTCTTAGTTGTATTTTGAGTTATATCTTCTGGTCTTTTGTTTTCCCCTGCGGATGTGTTTCTACAGGGAAAGAAAAAAGCGTGTGACACAAATATAGTGGGTCCAACGATTGAAATCACCGGCAGCATGTAATGATTCAGTACAAACAAGACATATTACCCTGTTTCATCAGATGCAGGGGAACTTTCTTCACATTCACGACTTTTTGAAACATCCGGAGTCGCCTCCAAACACTCTGTTACATGCAACATGACGTATCAGAATCCACAGAAAGTGGAGATGATGCATACAATTCACGTCTCCATATTGTTGATGTCTCAATTTACTTTTAGTCTTAGTTGTATTTCGAGTTATATTTTCTTGTCTGACTAATTAATTAATTTGCTATATGGTTTTTAAAAAATACCCCAAACTACTATTATTACAGCTGCAGGGCAGTTTTATTGTCGGATGAAAACACTTACTTATATATTTATCACAGCTACCAACAGAGTCGATGGAGGGCTTGGTTTTAGTGTTTTTGAATTGTATATACACTGCTGAACACTCTTTTGATGACGCAGAGATTTTCTTTTTATCTGGGGTGTTTCTATAGGGAAAGAAAAAAGCGTGCGACACAAATATAGTGGGTCCAACGATTGAAATCACCGGCAGCATGTAATGATTCAGTACACACAAGACATATTACCCTGTTTCATCAGATTCAGAGGAACTTCCTTCACATTCACGACTTTTTGAAACATCCGGAGTCGCCTCCAAACACTCTGTTACATGCAACATAACGTATCAGAATCCACAGAAAGTGGAGATGCTGCTGCGTTCATAACCTTTACTCATTTCTTTATTTCCTGTCAGTGTTCTTGCTGAATTTCTTTTCTGATAATATATAAACATTCTCATAAATATTCAACAGCTGTTAACTTGCTCAGATTGAACTTTAATGTCTGTTATCAATGCACAAGTCATTCGAAGTGAAGGTAACAGACTAGCCCATAAGATTTTCAGTGCTTACCTTTTTTTACTGCTTCCAGAAACGATGAAGACCTGTTGGTTTTGTAGTGTCTCTTTTTAAGGCACATGTCACAACTGAATTCTGGCTTTCCTGATTTTGGCTCAATGGCTTTCTTTGGGATTTTGGCTTTTTCGACACATTTAAGATTACAAACCCACTTGCCAGGTTCGCAGCTGTTTGTAATCGTCCAACTCTGAATGCATTTTTTAGAGCAAATGACATTTTTAGGTGAAAATGTCAGGAACATACTTAGCAGCAGCATTAGACGCATCAGTTGTGCCATGGCCTGTTTAGAGAGAAAGAAAAGGGGAAACTGAGTAAAGAATTACACAACACACACCAGATGCAAATCATGAACTCATTTCCACCAGGAGGTCATACGCCGACTATCTCGGAAAACCCATTTGTGTCCTGTCCCTCCAGCCTTTGCATAAATGTTCATATCCAAACTGCATGACCTTGTGTGTGTAATGGTACTTTGGTAGTCAAATACTTCTAACAGATACTGCTGACTGACATTCAGATACAGGCTCACTTTTATTAAATTAGCTCATATTACAGCGTTCTTTGGGTCCAGATAGGAGGAGACTTCCTTGATCTTGCTGTGAAGCACTTTGAGATGCATTTCTTGTATGAAAGGTGCTATTCAAATAATGTTTATTATTATTATTATTATTATTATTATTATTATTATTATCTGAAAAGTGATCCTCAGTCAGATGGTCTGATGCAGGAAGGACATTACACTGATAATCAGGTTACATGAAAAACAACCCACAAATTTCTTGTGGAGAATAACATACACCCACGGAGGATCACTAATATTTATAACACAAATATCAAATGTGGCTCAACTGTTTTATAATCATAACTAAACTACTGCATGAATAATAATTAAGTTTTTTCAAGACTTCAATTGCTATTGAAGATAAATGGTGTTTATGGTATTAATCCCACAGGATCAGTGTCACTAACTGAAATAAATAGTAAATGATTTGCATATTTCGAGATGCACCATTGCTTTGTCTTGAAAATTCAATGTTAAACATTGTGAAGTAACGATAAAGTAAAGACCTGCCTGAACACGACAAGAAAACTTTGGGACAATTTTCTATCGTGTAGCATTTCCTCATTTCATTTTAATCTATACAACTTGAATCAGAAAATTTTGCAGGAGTAACCATAGTTAGATATATCTATCTATGTCGATTGATTGATAAAGATACATAAATATATAGATACAGATATGTAGATAAATACATAAATTATAGTATTATCTTAACTCTCTTCAGGTCAATCTTAGACTTACCTAATCAATGGGGACTTGTTGTCGGCCTCTGAAATGTAATAGAAATGCTGTCAGCTAAATGTGACCAGGAGTCTTCACTTTATAGACCTGTTTACCTTTTCCCCTTTTTGACTAAAGAAACACGCCCACTCCAACCAGCTGCACCATTTTCCATAAGGGGAAAAACAGGCATTTTCTTTTTTTAAAAGTGAAAAAAAAAGAAAAGGAAACGCATAAAGGCACTGTGAATGTTGGTAACATTTCTGTGACCATTATGAAAAAATATTTTTTTAAATAAAGAAACTAAAAATAAGAGAATTCAAATTAGTTGTTTAAGGTCAATCAGTATGACTGACAGAAATGTAGGTGTTGTCTGTTCATCCTCGGATGTAATAAAAGATGAATATCTCTGCTGGTATGTTAGAGAGATGAGATCATGTCATACACCACGTTAGCCCAGCTCATCAAAAATCTATTGGAAACAGCTCATTGTGTTGCAAGTTGTTGTTACTATGTTTGTGCTGATCACAGGCATTCTTGTGAAAGTCACCTGCATAAATTCAGTAATTTTAGCATGCAGAATAATCCTCCCTCACCACATGTTTAATATTAAGCATAGGTTTGCAATGTTATCATGAAAATGGTTAAATCTGAGAACCTCACAGTCATGTTGGCTTAAAATCTAACATCCCAAGCTCATCTCATGGTCCATTTACCAGCTGTACTGGACACCTACTACTACAGGATAGACCTTGTGTTGAGATGGATTCCTCAGCGACACTTTCCAGAGTGAAGAATTAATTCAGATGCAGTGGGCATTTTGATGTTGAAAATGATTTGCATTTCTTCATATTTGTCTCTCAGCAAAAGAATCAAAAGCTTTAAAAAAATATTTCTTTCTTTCAAGCTAGGTGTTTTTTAGCCTTCTTTGTATTATTTCTGTTTCCCCTTTAATTCAACAGTGATAACAGTAAAAGTCATTGAAATTAAATTATGTTGTTTTTCCATAAAAGCAATTCACAAATCTCATGCAAAACCAAATTCAGGAACTTATTTGTTTATTCAAATAGGAAGCAAATAAAATGTTTCGTGATTATGTAAGAAGAGCATATAAATAAACTGAATCATGTAACTAGGGTATGCAAAGAAAGCTTCTTTTGTTGTTGTTTCGTGCCACGTTGCTCGTGAGGTGATGTTAAATTAACATTCATAAAGCACCATCAAGAAGTGCGGAGTATGAAGTAAACTTAATAAATAAAACATTGTTACAACAATAATCACATACAAGGCAACACATTTAAACCCAAAACAATATTAAAATAAATGAAAAAAGGTTTTTGGTGAAGATAGATAACTGAATCAAACTGAACCTTATGAAAATCAAACGAGGTCAAATATAACATTCTACAATAAAGTAAAATGAGGATTTATTTAAAAACAAGAAAAACACTCAAATCAGGAGAAGCTCATGATTAAAGAAACCAGAATGCCTGTACAGTATTTGGTAATATTTGTACTCTGGCGCTCTCCGGTGGTACTATCAGAAAAGACAGTATACACCCGACGACTTTGTCATACACACTCTCATTTCTGGTCTTTTCTGACTGTCTTTAAGTTTTATTCCTCAAATTCTCAAATAACACAATATTCAAAAGAAAGAAAACAAAACTAAAGCTGCCCAAAAGAGAGTTACAACTTCTAAAAGAGACCACCTTAAAAGTAGAGGAGTGTGCCAGAAAACAGCAGGAGGAAACCAAACTATGTCTGTTGTTCCCCTCCAGAGTCACCACAGCAAATTTGACCTCTTGTCACTTTAACATGGTCTCCTCTGGCATCAGCTGTGTATCCCCGGTCCTTTATACATCTTCATACTGCTTAAATTTACAGGCATCTGAAGTATATGTACTCCATATTTCATCTTGCATTCAGAGGCTTTATCGTGAATCGATGCCACATTATTGCCTTTAAACATTTCCATGCTGTAAATCAAAGCGGATTCTCACTTTATCCCTTTCTTTATGCTATTGTTGTTTTTTAAGTCTTTGTTACACCCAAAATACAGTCAACACACCAATGGGTGATAATAACAGATTGTAACATTCAAATTGCTCAGCTTCATTTCCTCAAAAGTATTTCATCATTGTATACAGCTTTACCATGAAAGCTTGTTGTATATTTGTTGTGCACAAAACATGTTAGAAAAATATTTATCAGAAACATCAGCGATGATGTTTCTTATAGATATTTTTCTGATAAATGCAACTTGCACCATTAGTCTCTATTACCACTACATGACTATATTAGTTATTTTCCCTGATGTAAAAAAACATGGACTGATTTTATTTGGGCCTTTAGCTAATAACTATTTATAACAAAAGTCCAGCAACATTAAAAACATAAATTACATCTTTATTGTAGCCACTCAGCAAAACACAAACCTGAAAGATGAAAAAGTAAAAGGGCATTGTTTTGTAGCTTCTGGAGATGTGATGAAGACTGTCGCAGTGTTGGAAAAATAACTAGATGAGAAGCAGTATTCGCTCTCCGATATGTGTGTGGGTTTCCAGTAGTGGATCTGGTCTCGTCACATGCTGAAACACAACTGTCACATCGCATCGCTGTAGACTGCTTCATGCAGGTGGTGTCAGGGTCATGGCAGCAGCGTGCACGGTGAACGCTGCTATGCTGATTTGACGCCTGACTTCCTCCCAGGCCTTCTCTGGGTCAGTTGAGTTCTCGATGTCAAACAATGCGTCGTAGATTCCAGGGAAAGACTCCCCTGCATATTTATTATGGCTGCTGGGAGCAAAAATCACATGCCTGATACGGAAGAGGAGAGATGAGACGAAGGGGAGTGTTAGTTTAAGGAACGCAGCGCAGGTACGTGAAATATTTGTGCGGTAATTTGAAATCAAGATAGATAGGTGAGAAAACGGACAAAATAAAACTGTCACACATGCAACACCAAAAGATTATGCCGTATCACATATGCCGCTCAGATCAAAACATCAGCATTCGTGTGTCTCTGCAGACGGTTCTGGAGTCAAAGCAATATGGCCAAACTTATGATGTCGCCTGGTCAAAACCCAAATGCAGCCACTTAATTGTAATCACAATATAATTGCATGCTTTTATAAATAGTTATAATGAGAGCAGTCCGAAAAATTGAGAAAACAAAACATGCAGAAAGGGCTAGAAAATACTGCTAAAATGTATCAGATGAAAACAACAGAGTGAATTTAGTAGTTGCTTTTTATTGTGTAATACATATGAGAGGAATGAGAAATTGAATACGGGAACGTAAACTTGTTTCGTATTGTGGCAAAATATATAAAATTTGGGCAAAATAAAATCCTCTTTCTTGGTGTAAAGCACACACATACAGTAATGTTATTGAAACATGATACAGCATGAGATCAGCAGAACGCACACGTTCAAAGACAAGTTTTTTTCTTCACCCCTCATATGACGTACGAGTCCATCTGCCTAATGATTTTTAAAAAAAGAACTCGACTGTGCTTTAATTAAAAGTGGGTGAGAGAAATAACAGGCAGAGTGATCATCCTGTAAAGCCCAGTGAAGCACTTTATCTAACACGGTGCTGTACAAGTAAAGCTGGCTTTGATTGGAACAGAAAAAAGAAAGTTGTCCCGCAGGTTTTGCAACACAGAGCGTTCTTTAAAGGTCTTATTCAACAGACCCTTTTTAAAGAAGACATTTAGAAAGCTTGTTCACGGTAAGAAAAGCAATATTATTGGAAACACCAAATGTCAGAGCCGATTAAGGCTTTTCATTCATTATTTCTGAGCTGTTATAATTAACAAGATAGAACTCAGAGGTGTGTTTCTCAGTGAACTACTGGGTAAATAAAAGTAAAACAAAGAAAAGAATCCCTTGGGTTGAAGAATTCACAGCCAGGAAGCATCAAGTGAAGAGTAGTTTCATTTTAAGCGGCTACAAGTGCAAAAGGTTGCCTGCTACTGTATGAAATAGAGCTTCCACATGTAAAATATGTGTGTGTGTGTGTGTGTGTGTGTATTACCATAAATTGTGAGAATGTTGCAAAGCTACAGATGTAGGTGTAAATGCATGTAGAAAAAAGTGTTTATAAATGAAACTGTAGTGAATCCAAAGAAGCCGAGTTTAATCTTAGTGACCAAAACAAGTCAGCTGCAGCCTGCTCTGCTAAAAAAGTGGTCAGCGTGCTCAAGCGTCTCACTGGGTGTTTAAATTTGTGTAAAAAATGTCAAACGAACGGTGTGTGTGTGTGTGTGTGTGTGTGTGTGTGTGTGTGTGTGTGTGTGTGTGTGTGTGTGTGTGTGTGTGTGTGTGTGTGTGTGTGTGTAGGTGTAAGACTAACCTGTAGAAAGGTCTGCCAGGTAAACCCAGAGGGTCTATGAAGGCTCTCTCCAAGTACATGAGCTGATCATTCATGACACGTACCTGAAGAGGACTGATGCACACAAAGACACACACATTGCATGCCAACACATTTCAGCATTTGTTTATACATCTAAAACATCCGATGTAATTCTCCTCGGGTCTATTTAGGTTTTGTCTGGCCGTTCTTGGGAAACCTTTGGACTGGGTATCTTTTTTTTTTTTTAAATCTAAACTAATGCATGCACGTTAGATTTTCGGTTGGTCTATTTTGAAAGCAAAATTAAACACGGTCTTACTCTGCTCTGTTTAGAGTCTGAAGGCGCTCATGGAAATCCCTGGCTGCAACAGTGAAGTTCTGCACTGCTGAAAACAAGGAATCTAGAAAAAGAAAAGTAAGTTAGTGTGCACCACATACAAGCTGGCAGTACTTTTATAATGTTTTGGTCATTATTGACAATGAGAAATAATGATCAGCTCACCAAACGACACCTCATACATCTCCATCTCCTCTGGGTTCCTCTGTGCCAGCTGTGCGATGCTCTGTGCGTACTTCCTCAGTGAGTCTGCATACTGGTTAGCATCCAGAGGGAGCAGCTGGGAATCGGCCAATAGGAAGATGAGCCCGCCCCTCACCTGGGCCACCGTCCGGAGCCTCCTGAAGAAGGGGTCGTAAAACTTCTCCACGATCTCGAAGGTTTCGTACACACTGTGATAGACTGGGTAGCTACTGTATCGCTCTGTTTTCTGAACAGAAACACACACGGGGAGAATATTTCACCGAGTCCATGGATGCTCACAGTAACCTCTACCACGGACAGACTTTCCTCATCCTCTGCTCTTATTTTAACTCAAGCTGCAGGGAAATCATTTTGAGAACTTTGTCCCCAATTACACAAGCCACCACCCCCACTTTACTTGTTTTCATCCAAAATTGTTTCCAAACTGTGGCACAGTACAAATACAATGAAATGATTTATGAGTATACGGATAAAATGGACGTCACACAGATGACACACTGTTTATGCCCAGGCTAATATTATGAATACATGTACAACAGCAATGCACACAATGCAAAAACAATGCTGATTAATCTGGACATGCTGCCTGGCTCACCTTGTTCTTGGTGTATCTTGCTCTGCCTGCAGCAATTCCCAAACGGATAAAATAGGCCTCAAAATCACTGCCTGACCCGAGTTTACTGATCCTGCAGAACATAAAAGTGGAAGACAGACAAATTTAGTTTAATTCATTTCTTTATTGTTTAGCTGATTAGGTAAGAATGACAAAAAAAAAAAAAAAATTACTTTTAAACAAGTGTTAAACTCCACACATGGCCACTTTAAGACACGCTGGTAGAGTTGAGGCTTTTTTTTTTTTTTTTTTTTTAAAGTTTGTATACATCTTCCAAAGTTTGTCTCAACTGCAAAATTTTCTGTCAGTTGAATTGAAGAATTAGAAATCGTCGGCTGTCATTTATTTCGGCAGTATGTTTTGTCCTATACTTACTTTTTTTGAAGCACGGCTCTCATAACCGCTTAAGTGTTGTTGTGTTTGTAAATGATTGTGTCTCTGTTGTGAGTTAATTGATCGTGAGGCTTTATACCTGGGTGCGTCTCGGTCATTTGTCCAGTTGTCCCTCTTATGCCAGCTCTCATACAGAGAACCTTCCTCCTCTCCTTCTTCTGGACTGGCTATCTACATAAAAACAGCAAGAAACACGTGTGGACAAAGTGGGAAGACAGACAGGAGGACAGGATCAGAGAATGCATGAAAGACAGAAGCTATTTATCCATGTCAGTTTTAGATATGGTGAGTGTTTGAAGCGGCTCACCTGCTTGGTGAGGTCGTACACCAAAGTGTGCAGGGAGGGCGTGCAGTCAACCCTCAGTGTGTACATCCCTGCCATTTAAAACACATGTACACACACAAATACCGAATTAAAACCAACCTAAAGGCAAATTATTAGCATTTTATATATTTTATATTTTATTGAGACTATTAAACATGCTCACCCTCTATGGCAGAGTCTGCATTGATGTATGCCACAGCTCTCTCCTGCAGCAGCTTGGCATTATCCTGTTGAGAAGGATAATGTGTGGTCAGTGTGTGTGTGTGTGTGTGTGTGTGTGTGTGTGTGTGTGTGTGTGTGTGTGTGTGTGTGTGTGTGTGTGTGTGTGTGTGTGTGTGTGTGTGTGTGTGTGTGGTACCTCTGCCCATTCTGTTGATCCCAGCAGTCCAAACTCCTCTGCATCCCAACTGGCAAAGATTATAGTCCTCCTCGGCCTCCAGCCTGCACACACACACGCACACACACACACACACACACACACACACACACACACACACACACACACACACACACACACACACACACACACACACACACACACACACACACACACACACACACACACACTGAGTACATTGACACCATAATTGACTTATTCACTCACTTGCAAAATGGTACCTTTACTGAGAAGCTTCCCAGCGCTCCTGACAGTTTCGTGGACCACTGCAGCTCCAGACATGGGATCAATTCCTCCAAACACCCAGGCGTCGCGGTGTCCTCCCAGAATCACATACCTGTCTACACAAACCCACAAGGAAAGAGGAGTTAGAGAGACACAGGTTTCCTCATTTCAGACAGTCATAGAGATTTAAGTGGGTCTCTAAAGATGGACAGAAACAAAGCCTTATTTGTACACCTGCATGAAGACGTCCATTTTATTCTTCCCTATCACACTTACTGTCTATGTCTTATGGGTGTTACTTGAGTTTTACATGTGTGTGTAAAATGTTGCAGAATGAAGCGTTACAAGTAAGTTGGTCTTTTCTACCTGGCTCCAGAGCTCCTCTAATCCTTCCAATGACGTTGTAGATCCTGGTTACCTGGTTGTTAGTGCGGATGCTCATGCGCACCTTCCTGAGACAGATTGAGAACAGAATGAGATACAAACACATGTGAAGAGCAGAGCTTGGGAATCTGAAATGTTTTCAGATTCACAAAATTGTTTTTGTTTTATGTTGCCCAGCAGTCTCAGAAACAATTTCAACATACTGTAGTTAATTTGAGTAATAGAGAAAGAAGAGGGTATGCAGGGAATAGAGAGGAAGCACTCGCGCACTGCAGCATACAAGTTCTTTACAAAGTGTTTCCACCTCAAAGATTCTGCTTTGAAGAAAAATACTTGTTTTTGGGAGGGTTGCACTGAACAATACAAAAATAGTCGCTACTGTTCAAAAGCACCAAAGGACGGCCTTATTGTTTGTTGTTTATGGGTACACAGTGCGTCTTATTTGTGCGGTGTTATGTGTGAATGTGTATGTACGTCTGTCACACACAGAGGACGCACAAGGGCCTCCATTGTGCATCAGTTGGCTACTTGCCACATGGGTCATACAATCTGAAGAGCAACAACAAGAGCATCAAAAGGGGAGAGACAATTTAAACACTAAAGCACAGAGTGAAGAGGCAGAGGAGAGATTATCAGCAGGAGGATTTATTTTGTAAAAAGACGAAGGAGAATCGTATTATCACGCGGTGAAGTGGACACAGTCACTCTGACACTGCTTAGGCTGAAAGCTTTAGAAAAGCACTTACTGGCTCTTGAAGTCATCCGTAAAGCCTGGACCAATCCTGTAGGAGATGTTCAGGGCACCTTTCCAATTGTTGGGAGGAATCGGTCCTCCCATGTTCCTGTTGAACGGTGAATAATTCACATATTCTGCATTTCATTTAATGACTCCAATAACATTTTTAGATTCTTGACCTAAATTCCAAATTACAGAGAACGTTTTTAAAATAGCACGAAACGCTCTACATGAAACTATCTTAAGAAAAAAAAAATGAATAAAGATGAGACAGTCGTACTTCAGCAGCTGAACTGCATCATGGAAGCCAATTGGATGCACAGGGATCTTTGGAAGTCCCACTCCATCCTCCTGGCTGGATCTGAAGGTGTACTCTGTTAGAGAGGACACCGGACTATGTTATATACAACGCACACATATGGTATATAAACTCATACAGGCTCTAGGACATACATACACACCTTTAGCGGGGTACCCCGGTGTGAGCGGGTCTCCTGCTCCATTCAGGTTGAGAACATTTCCTCTCTGAGCCCCTCCACCGGGCAGGTTCCAGCCATCAGGATACGGCTGAACACATTTCAAAATGCTGTTTTTGTATACAGGATTCAAACCACGTTGTATAAATCCTTGAATTTTCCAGTTTTTCCAATCATGATTGGTAGTCAAAGAATTAAATCCAATGTATTGTTTTAAAAAAAATTTTTTTTTAGATTCTGTCAAAGCTTGTTGAAACTACTACCTGCACTCCAGCAGCCCAGTAATCTGCTGGGTCGGAGAACATAATGATCCCCTTTGCTCCGGCTAATATGGCGTTCTTCACCTGGCACACAGACAGCATGTAAGAGAGAAGCGGGTCATTTTGATACTGTGCAAAATGATCTCTGTCTGTGTGGACATGTTTGAGTCATGACAAACAGTCACATAGTCACGTGCATAAAATCCTGAATGTGCCATGAATAAATCATTACAGCGGTTAATCTTCTCTTTCCAGTATCAAGTCCAAATAAGTAATTTTTCCTTTATTCCAATGCCTCTGAAGGGCACAGATGGCATTTTAAGTTAGGATCAAGACTTTTCCGACCTTGTTGCCTCTGAATATTTTCCCATATCTGACAATAACAATCTTCCCGATCACATTGATGGCCATGTCCCTCTCTAACTGGAAAAAGTCCTCTGTGCGACCGTAGTTCACGTACACCAAATCCCCCTGGGGAGAGAGACGTAAGGAAGACACATCTTAGCTGCATGGTTCATTGTTGTGTGTTTGTGTCTGCGCGTGTTTGTGTGTTTACCTCGGGCTGTCCTTTGGGAGAGAAAGCACTGTATGGAGGCACGATGTCGGAAACATCTTCATAGCCCTGTGGAACCGGCTCAGCCAAGGAAGTATTAAAAATCTGAAGAAGCAAAGACAAAGGCCAGACTCAATGATATGACCCTTTACTCTTTAGTAAATGATGCTTTAAAATTTGTTAAGTATATGATAAATAAGTAGTAGTGGAATACATTTACTAAAATTTCACATAATTGTGCTTTATTTGAATATGATCTGTTTGTGATGCTTTGCGCTTTTGACTCCACTATAGCTACTTAAAACTTTATAAATGAACATTTGGCATACAACGCATATTTACAAAAACATAACAGAATATGATGCTTTGTTTTAGATCAAACTACCCAGAACCCATATTTAATAGGGCTAGCTGATTAGTCAGTTACTCAATTGATAGAAATACATTAAGAGACTATTTTGATCATCTTTTATTTTTCAAAATGCCAAACATTTCCTGCTTGCAGCTTATCAAATGAGAAGATTTGCCTCTTTCTCTTGCGCTTTTCCTCAGTTTAGTTTAGTTACTTCTAATCCAATACAGATCAAACATTAAGGGCTCCTCTGCTGGATCTGGGCAGCTGTGACGGGCACCTCTCACTGTTTTCAAACAGACCAAGGTGATTGTTGAAGAGCAGAACCAACAGATTGATGCATAATGAAAATTTGTTGCAGCCAGTTACAAGATAGTTAAAAAAATAAAATAAAGACAGTAAAATTCTGCCTGAACATTAATGCATGAGTAATACTAACCAAATATTAATAATAGTAATAATGATAACTAATAATGAAACAGCCACACTCTGTAATTTTAACTTTCGATACTTTCTATTTGCTGCCCAACCTGATGATCGAGTATAGACCAGTGTTCTGTTCACTCAATGGTCATCAGCTTTAATATATTACTGAATAAGCCCAAATGTAAATCCTGATTGTGTTGCGGTTTCATAATGCATGGTAGCGTGCTGAAATATCCCCCGTACAGTAAACATTTTTGATCCTTTTCTCTTCAGTGCTGTATCATTATCTCCGGTCCAAGACGCACTCAGGTGTTTATCTTACAACATGGCCATAAAAGGACCTTGGACTTGAACAAGCTGTCATGCAGTTTTGTGGTGAAGAGTAGCAGACGGCTGGTGGAGAGGAGGCCTGGAGTGGTATGTGACTGTGGTTTCTATTTGATCCCCACGTGTTAGCTGCTACTCTGTTATCTCCCCAAACACACTGCTGAGAAGTGGTCAGGGGGTTCACATTGAATTAATGTTATTGTTCAAATGCATGAGAAAATCACCATCCTTTGAAATGTTTGTCCCCATGGGGGGTACGTGTGGAGAATGGAGAATGGAGTATTTCATCAGAGTGATTGAAGTGGTAAAAAAAATAAAAAGGTTCGAGTCACAAAATGTTTGGAAATCTCTGCACTAAAAATAAGTCCCACATTTATTTCTCAACATGAGCCCAAGACATGCAACTGGTCATTTTAAACACGGGTAGTGTGTGTGTAATAACTCTCCACAGGGTATGACTACCTGCCTAATGCTGTAATAGATAGCAACAAAAACTAGTGACAGCACTACACCAGAAAAAAGTACAGGTGTTTACAAGACATCTACTTATGAAAAGGTTGAGCTCATGTGTGGCCGAGACATGAGATGCTCGCTGTTTTTATTTTTGGTTTGACATGTAAATTTAACTGTGTGTGTGCATATAGATTTTTTTTTTTACACATCATGGACTGTACCTCGTTGCCAAGGTCATCCACTATCGAGATGTAATTGGGTTGTGATTTGTTGGGATAGGACAACAGGACATCGTAGGGCACCGTCTCCACTGAGTCTAATCCAAACTCCTGCCACTCTGTCTTGATCTGCTCGGCATATTTCAAGTTCTGCTCTGTTCCAGCCAGGTGGGGGAGGCGTGTAAATTTCCTGCGGAGAGGATGTTAGCGGTCACAGTGATGAAGGTAGCAGCAGTACCTGCAGAATTTAAATGCGCTCTTGTGGCCACAGAGCACTCAAGTTTGAATAGCAGGGGGAAATGAATGAATAAAATTTTTTTTTTAAGTAGGAAACAGTACATGTATGCAAAGTTGTTTACTTGAACACAGCATGATCCATATTTCTTATTCCTCGCTCTCTGTTGTATATTACCATATTCGCACTCTTCACTGACACAATATGATGTTTACAATCCACTTGAGAGATGTGGTTATGGGTCAAATTCAGCCTGATATATTTGGTATCTTTGGAAATGTTAGGATCTCCACTAGAATTCAAATTAACTATTGCAGGTTTGAACAAATGTTGGCTTCCAGCACAGCATGATTTGAGTATCAGTATTTTAGCATGCTGTCTAGAATTTCTGTGCAAGTGAAAACTTATAATCACCACAATCTGAATCCATCTTAGTGAGACTATAGCAATTATCAATATATTAATCTGGTGCAAAAATGATGCACATTAAAATGGATGACTCCCTAGTAAAATCCAATCTATACCATCATTACTTTTTTGTCTTGTATTAATGGACAGGACAGGTTTTGAGTGTTGACAGTGATTTATTTATTTTTACCTGAGATGCTCTCTGATGTGGTCTGCCTGTATTTCATCCAGGAACTCCTTCAGATACTGGCTGGAAGCTTTGTGGTTTTCAGTGTTTAAGTGTGTGGGCTTCGCAAACCACCCTACAACACACACACACACACACACACACACACACACACACACACACACACACACACACACACACACACACACACACACACACACACACACACACACACACACACACACACACACACACACACACACACACACACACAGTGCAGAGAAACAGCAATTCAGTTTACAGAGTCAGTCTTCTTGAGAAGAGAGTCTTCCACATGCATGTATTTCTTTATTAGTTGTTTAAAATGATTCAAGTCAGACACAAACAGCAGGGAGAAACATACAGACTTCACTGACACTCGCTGCCCAGTTGTGTTAGCTCCGAACAGAAGCTTGGCAATATTCTATTACAAAGATAGTTGTGGTTATAGACAGCAAGTGTTAACCTGCCGTGAGCACTAAGATGTGAAATGTGTCAGAGTAGTGACAAACTACAGCTCACACTCACATCATCACAGCACCGTCAAGAGTAGCACTGAGCAGATTTATAGCTCATAAAAGTCCTTTTAAAGAACCTAACAGAAAAAAACAATGTTTATCTCCATATGTGATGTATTTTTTCAAGCCATTTCAGTAACAGCCTACAGTCTCATGTATACATTTGTCATGGTCAACAATGCCATTATTTTTACAGTCATAATACTGTTAAGGGAATTTTCTTGAAAAACAAACAGCAGAGAGAGTTTTTGTGGTGTTCTTACCTATGATGAATCCCAGCAAGAACAACGCTGTCACAACCACAATCCACCAGATCCACCGAAGTAGCCTGCTCTCCTTCCTCATTTTAAAAGCTGTGAGTCCCGGAGACTTCCACACACCGAAGGCGACCCAGTCTGCACAGCACGCTCTCAGAGAGATAGGGAGTAATTTGTTTAAGTAGAGCAGAGTAAGGGAATGGCAGAGTGAGATGGAGAGAGAGGGAGGAGGGGTAAGTGACAGTCGGTGGCTAAAAGAGGCAGTGAAAGAAAAGTTGGAGAGGAATACAAAGAGGGAGCCAGTCATTAGTGCTGTGCTGTGTCAGTGGACCGATTGCTGTCTTGTGCACCTTGGCCGTTCCAGTGCTGAGTCAGTATTACACAACATGAGACTAGATGGCCGCTCTGAAGACTGTTTTCATGAAAGCTTGGAGTTACAATTCAGTGCAGAAGGAAGTCAAGAGTTAAGAGTGAGTGAAACGAGATAGTTGTTACACTATATCTCTTCAGCTCATGCAGTGACTTTAGTCTAAAAGTCTAGCGTTAAACAAGTTGCCCCAGTTTGATAAAGCAGAGCTGTTTCAGAGAACAGGGTGAGGTTTACAGTTACAAAAATAAATGAAAATAATGAAAATATGCACGGTATGGATCAAATTTACAGGCAAAATAAGGTAGAAACTCAAAGAAATAAATGTAGAAAAGCATATTAGTCTGTATAGGGAGTTAGATACTGAATGGTTTGATGAGGATGAAAATGGTGAGAGTCATATGATTTAGTTACAGAGCAAATGTCAACTGAACTGAACATATTGGACATTTTTCATAAGCGCTCTCCATAACCACCATCAAAACATCATGAGGAAATGTCTGTTGTAAAAGTACTCTGTTTACTAAAATATAGCTTCATTTAAAAGGAAATTATTATTGTAGAAGCTCTGTAGAAGAATTATAACTGTAGAAAAAAATGTGAGAGGTTAAGGTAGGTAGGTAGGTAGGTAGGTATATACTTTATTAATCCCCGAGGGGAAATTTTTTTCGCCACAACAGCATACATACAGGAGCAATAATAGAAACAATAGAATAAAATAATAATAGAATAGAATAATATAATAGAAAAGCAATAAAATAAAAAATATAAATATAAAATATAAAATGCACAGTACATACAGTATATATACAGTACATTAAATATCTATATATATTATATACAACAAACCAATAAACACAGTCAACATATATATATATATATATACATACGGTACAGTATATATCTATATATATAATATACATATAATATACATATAATATACAAGCAAGAAACCAAGAAACACAGTCAACAGTGTTATTGTACTGTGATGGATTTTGCCAGAGGTGAGTTATTGTAAAGTCTTATGGCAGTGGGCAGGAATGATCTCCTGTATCTGTCCTTGTTATTAATCCTAATAAAGTATACTGACTTAATCAAAATGATGGGATGTTCAGGTAAACTTAGTAAAACATTTGATATAATGAGTCAGAATTTTGACTTAGTAAGTCAAATTATTTTTTTTAGAAAGTCAAAGTCCTGACTCACTATCTTTTATTTTGACTTATTCTGAATATTTGTTTTCATCATGCATAACTTTTCATCTCCTTTACGTGTTCCTTCCATCATAGCTCCAGCCTACATAAAGTTTACATGTAAGGCAAGTCAGTCAACAAAACCTCTTAACAACCAACAAAACAAACAGTTCAGACAGTAAATTATGTTTCAGTTATGAACTCAAGGCGTGAGTGATTCAGTTAATTAAAGTTTAATCACTTTCAGTTGTTCCAGTTCAGAGATCATTTCATGTTGAACTACTGGTGTAGTAAACTGCTATAGAAAGTCAGGCATGTTTTCCCACACTATAAGACGAGCAGGCCTTGGTTGTGCTTGACCCCTCCTGCTCTGTGAACAGCTGGGTGGTGTGGAGTATGGCTCTTTCATGTGATGGGCTGAAGCGTGAAGTGGGGAGGTGTCTCTGCTCTCAGGAATGTGGGGAGGACACAGGCCACAGTTTTGCCTAGGCCTCAACACGTTGTTTATCTGGAAAACAAATTTAATTAAACCAGCAGCCTTCACGTGGTGTGGGGAGGTTGATTTTGATTTAATTTTAACTGTTGTTTGTGTTCCCAAGTCCTCCTAAAACTAATACTAGAAATTCACACGTACACAATTACATGACCCTAAGATAACAACAGGTTTATTCTCCATGGTGTTTGAAGTCACATCATGTGTATATGTGCATTCAGCTGTAACACTGTATAACAGCCTCTTTTGCTGGATCCATTCAGCCCTTGGCACCCAAAAAATTAACAAAAAAATAAACACTTTGTCCATAAATTGGACAAATTCTTCACTGGCCTGACTTTGTATATGACAGCATGGTCATATCGAAGTTGGAAACTGTTGGATTTGGAAGTGCACTTAAATTTATTAAACGATGCACTCTGAGATCCTTTTAGTGAATATCTGGGTTTGTTGTTGTTGTTGTTGTTTTGCTGATACAAATCACATGAAACGATCAAAAGCTCAGAAACAGCTTCTAAATTCACTTGAAAGTGAGATAGTTCTGTCAAATATTGACAATTGCTGATATTGATAATTATTCTAATTCTAATTATTGTTCGAAATGAACCATATAACTGTGTAAAACATGATTGAACGTTGTAGTGCCATTATCTCCCATTGTTGTAACTGAGTGGCTCATCCCCAATCATCATCAATGATCAAACAATCCCAGATGCAGGCGTCCAATTATTTTTGGTCATATAGTGTTCCAGACGTCTTCACTTATTTGACATGCATCACTAAAAAGTTTAACTTATTTGTTTAATCTATCTCCAGGATATAGGCCTACATCTGTTTGCCCTGTCCTTTGTTTCCAGTTTATCAGGTCCGATATTGATCTGCTCACATTCAACCCTTACCTGCAGTCTTGTCTAGAAGACAGAGGGTGGCGCTGTCAACCCGGAGAGATGGTGTTGCAGTTGGTGCACACACGTCCAAAACGTGAAGCGCTTCAACTTGCAAAGACTTCTTTTACCTAAATATCAGTTGATTTATCTCATATTTATAAGCCCTAATAGCATGTCATCTTATGTCAGCATTTTAAACAAGCATTGGCACTTAAACTTCTTTTAAATCGTTGATGCCACTCTCTAACAGGGCGCCCTGTTATATCAAACGATATTACACTCGAACTAATTACCTGATTAAATATTTTTTTAATGCCTTATGAATAATAAAAAAAACAACTTCACTGTTAATAAGTCATTCATAACGTGTTTAGTCAGCATGTTTCTCGTCTAAATAAGATGCAAATCAATTTTGGTCCATTGCAGCTCGTTTCTAAAAATAATTTCACATCCAATACAGAATATGTTCCAAATTTTAATTAATTTTCAAATCATTACGAATCCTTTATTATTAAGTTAAATTAATAATCTCTCTTTAAAGGATTGCCTTAATTATATCACGTGCTATCTCCTATTGAAGTGATACGTAATGAGTGTTTTTAAACACGCTTCACTGGGACTTGTCGGCCTGTGGCTCCCTCTAGTGGCAGTCAGCGGCGGTGTTTATTGTTCCCCTGTCTTGTTCTGCTGGTTATCTTTATTACGCGCGGTGTAATTTTGTATTATTGTTATTGAGGATGTTTGTTTGACTTATTATTTGGCTGCCGTACTACATGAGGCTGAGCTGAAAGCTGAAAGATGCTGCAGTGTGTCAGAGTGAGCTGTGCCCTGCTCGGAGCTGTTGTTGGAGGAGGAGGAGGAGGAGGAGGAGGAGGTGAGAAGTCAAAATGCACTCAGAGCAGAGAGGAGCAGCGTGACGGAAGCGCTGAGAGGACGGACAGCAGCAGACACCGGCCGGTCTGTGGACGCTGCACACACTCGCACAGCGCTTCTGACGGGACGGCGGGTCTCGGGGCTCTCGGCGGCACCGAGGCTTTTGCTGAAAAGTTCGTGGGCAGCTGCGGCGGGGTCCCTGAAGGCACCATGGTCGTGTCGGTGCGGAGCTGGGTCGCCAACGAAGGACCGAAGCACTTGGTGCTGGTGGGGAAACGTTTTGTGAGAACTTTTGAAGCTTTTCAGCTCCACTCATGTCGTCAAATGTGCATGTAGCCAGTTGTGTTATTTAGCTGTTAATGACCTGCTGCAAAGCGCTTATTATCTAAGTAACTTTTAAATTAGGTTCACGAAGTTCAGCAACAGCCTCCATCTTGAGGGAAAACCTAATTCATTGACAGTTAATCCATTTCTTACTGCTTAGTGATGACATGAATGTATTCTGTAAAATAAACTGCACACATATAGCCTACTACGACCATCAGAAACCCTGAAACTCAGTAGATTTCTATGCCTAATGATGTAGCTGTAGTTTGAACTATGTACATCCTGTGCTTTTTGTGGATGATGTTTTGTGTGTGTGTGTGTGTGTGTGTGTGTGTGTGTGTGTGTGTGTGTGTGTGTGTGTGTGTGTGTGTGTGTTTGTGTGTGTAGATGCTTTGGCTGGGAGCAAACACCTGGCTGTTCCTCAATACCTTCCTGCTGTACTACACCGGGCAGCAGTACCACTACCTCTACAAGATGCTCGGGGTGAGACCTGATATATTTCTATCATTTTTCGGTTGCCTACTTCATGCACAGCTGAGCTCACAGGTGAAGGCACAGACCGAGCTGCGGACCAAGGTTGAATTATTATGGAGGGTGTAATGTGTGATCCAAATGTGAAGAAGGAGTTAGCTCTGCAAATAAAACTCACTGACTGGTGCTGTTTCAAAATGCAAAGTACAGAGTAATAGGTGCTTTGATGAATAACCAGATTCAACATTCAAGATTCTGATCTGCGGATGTCAACTGTTTAAAACTCAGGGGAGCCATTAGGACCAGACTGTTGTCGATTTTTACGGCAGACATCTCGACATGTCATGTAGTAGGAGAAGCAGAGGTGCAAGTTATTCATCACCGATGGCTGAATTCCATTTAGCTGCCTCAGTTTCAGGGTCCAGGTGTTCTTCACGCTGTCTGTCTGGGACACTTGAATAGAACCAAGCCATCGTTAATGACATAAGTAACACCTGTGATTAATAATAAATGTGATAAATTAAAACATCTGTTGTGGAAAAGACGTAAATGGGAGTCTGAATTCATTCATACAGTTACTGTATTCAACCACCAGCTTTTTAACCGAGTGTCTGAACTGAGTTTCTATGGATGCAAAAAAAACTAGAGTTTTCAAAAGTTTGTGGGTCACTATTGACAAAACTATTGAATGTCTCACCCTGACAGTCGTGAGTAAACAAGGTAGACTCGCACCTTTTTTTATTTTTATGTTTTTACTTTGACTTGTTATGGACACGCAGGTGAAACTAATCCCATTAATGATGACTCGGCTCCAACCAAATCACCGATCAGAATCCAGAGTGTGACTGTAAAAGCTTCTTCTCAGATCGCAGTTGTCGTGAGCGGTAGCAATCCATCCTCTGCAGTGACTATCGCTCACATCGAAGGCACCCGTTGATATCCACCAGATATGTCCCGGTTGCATCCTTGCGAAAAATGCTGCATGCCGAAATCGGTCATGTGATGCTTTCTGTACTGTTGGCGTCTGTACAGGGACTAAAATCTCTGATGTAGCAAAGGAGCAGGTTTTGGGTTGGATGACTGACTGTCCTGTCATATGCAGGTTTAATGAGCCTGACCTTAAACTGACAGCATTTAGTCACTGTGTGTGTGTGTGTGTGTGTGTGTGTGTGTGTGTGTGTGTGTGTGTGTGTGTGTGTGTGTGTGTGTGTGTGTGTGTGTGTGTGTGTGTGTGTGTGCGCGTGCGAGTTTTCACCGGTTGACCTCCTTCGAGAACCGGCCAGCAGTGACACGAACAGCGACACGCACGCACGCACACACACACACACACACACACACACACACACACACACACACACACACACACACACACACACACACACACACACTCACACTCACACACACTCACAGAATCAGGATTAGATGCTGACTCGTGTGGTGTAATTTCTGTCACAGGTTCTTGTTAGCGCGTCTGTGTTTCTTGATGCATGATTGTTCAAGTGAAAGTGTTCCTTGTCCTTCGGAGAAAATCGGAGAAATGCCTCTGACATTACTGTCCAGTCACCTGAGACTTTCTGAGCTCAGACTGTTGCTCTCCACCGCCTTTACACTCCTGAGTTCGTTTTTCTCAGTACAAACACAGCTTGGTGATAGCAGAGCGTGCCTGTGACTTGTCAGGGTAACACAATCACAGAAAGACCTTCACATATTGAGCTGCTTTTCTCATTCAACACCCAGATAACATAACTCGGCAGCCTCCTTTGGGGAGGATTCGCGTGCAAACACTCACTGCAGGGTTTGTTTTTATTGCAGAGATACAAATAAAAATATCAAACGGTGTATATGCAACATACCGAAAGCTGGTAAATGCAACCTGTTAAGAACAAATTACAGTAAATATAAAACCATGAAAAAAATGTGTGCTGTTAGAAATAAATGAAAATGTAAGCCGTAGCAGTGAGCAGCATGTGTGACTTATTGCTCTGCCTGTGCATTCGGAGGCAAAGGGGAGAGAGGGGCAAGTGTGGGCACGCCGCTGGTTCGACTGAATGCCTTGCCAGAGGGCTTAAGTTTATGTGTGTGTGAGTGCAAGACGGAGATCCATTTCAAAGCATTAATGCTGCTGAAGGGAATCTAGATTTAACTTCAAATAGCTTCTTATCTTATTCACCTGAAGTACTGTGTGTGTGTGTGTGTGTGTGTGTGTGTGTGTGTGTGTGTGTGTGTGTGTGTGTGTGTGTGTGTGTGTGTGTGAGAGAGAGAGAGAGAGAGTCTGTGTGTCTGTGTGTCTGTGTGTGTGTGTGTGTGTGTGTGTGTGTGTGTGTGTGTGTGTGTGTGTGTGTGTGTGTGGTGGGTGAATGGGGGCTATTGTTTGGGGATGTACAGAATGCAGGATATCAGATCTCCTGCTTGTGGTTTTGCCTTCAGCTGCTTTTCTTTGGGATGCTGTGTTGAGTGAATGTGTGGGGAGATTTTAAAGGTTAAGGCATCAGACGTTGTGAACCTCCACTCGCTATATGTAGATTTGAACTTTGGCCTGTTGTGTGTTACATTCTTGTATTGCAGCAGTTCCGTCAGTTGCACAACAAATTGCAATCGCTCATGACTTTACGTTACAGTCCATAAAGTCGTGAGCGAGTTGTCATTTTGCTTGTCTAATCTCTTCAAACTGATGCCTGACCAGTTGCTGACTAGTTCGCTCAGTGGTGGCGATGCCTTAAGTAATCATATTTTTTCAGCTAACTTCAAGGAATTTGTTGTGTCTCTTGCAGCCATCATGAAGCCTCATCCAATATCTCCTCAAAGGCTGGACTTCAGCTTCACTCAACTCTCTCTCTCTCTCTCTCTCTCTCTCTCTCCCTCTCTCTCTTTGATGTACGCGTTCACACACCTTCATCCCTCACACTCGCAGTTTCAGTGTCTCCGGGTTAATCAGAACAGACGGCACCAGCAGTGCACACCCTGGCTGCCAAGAAAGTGTTTAAATGTGCTCAGTTTAGGAGACGCCAAAGATCTAGCGTTTCCGCATGAAAACGGCTTTGATTATCGAGCTGTAGCTTGAGATTTGTAAAACCAGATTACTGAAATCCCCTCCCTGCCCCCTCGCCCCCTCCACCCGCTCCACCCCCTTCTTTTCAGGTAAGCTGACCCCCTTTTCAAAAGTGTGTCACATGCTGTATCTGAGATGCAGTGCCTGAACCATAACCTCGCCAGTAATGAACAGATCAAGATCGGTTTGTGTTGGCCAGACAGTGGTGTGTCGTCACAGGTGTCTTTGACTGTACACGCATCACCTATCAAAGCTTGCAGAGTTTTACGAGATAAAGTTACCGTTCCCTTAAAATTGTTCAACCTTTGTCATCATAGCAACAATAAACAAGGTTTTAAAAAAACGGCCCAACTTGTGGTTGAAATTGGGAAGCAAACATTGCTCTCTTGCACTCGGGTCTGCTGCTTTATCAAACCATCCATCCACCCAACCTGCCTCCTCCTAACGAGGAACAACTCGCAATATAAACGACTTCAGATTGTCGTTATTTATTCTACTTCTACAGGTCACTTCATTTAAACGTAACTGTGGGTCGTAATGAGCTGCTTTTGAGGAGGACAGTCTCTTAACCTCAGTCATTTTTGATGGAGTTTTTTTAAACTCTCTTTTAAACAGTTGTGGACCAAAAATTTCTTTGTGTCCTCGTCCCAGCAAAACGAAATCAAATTGTTCTCATTGAAGACAAAACTTGAGCAGATTTGCGCTTCAAGGATAAATGGTGCTTACCTCTCCATAGCGAGAAAGACTTAGATGGTTTTAAATAACCCTGTGTGGTGGCGAAGTCATGCCTCAAACTCTCAGCTGGCCAAATAATCCAAATCTGAATAGGAGCAGCTCAAAAGTGCATATCTTAATCCTAATAATTTTACATCCGCTTAACCACACTCCATTTTGGCAGCCTGCCTAACAATATGTATGTATGTGTGTGTGTGTGTGTGTGTGTGTGTGTGTGTCTTTCCCAGCTGGGGTTGTGCATCAGCAGGGCGTCTGCATCTGTGCTGAACCTGAACTGCAGCTTGGTGCTGTTGCCCATGTGTCGCTCCCTGCTCACCTTTGTACGGGGAACACACGCGGTAAGAAAGACTGTAAGGGGGTGAAGTGAGGATATGGTGGGTGGGGTTGGTAGCAAGAACCGAGTGATCAACTTGTTGGGTTTTATCAGAGGCTTGTTCAAAAACCTGTAAAAAAAAAAAAAGTCCTATATATTGCAAAGAAGTGACTTCGAGACATTTTACTGGATTAACAGAGGAAAACCCAAAAAAATATTAGAAAAGATAAAAAATGTTGATGAAGCCAGGGAAGAGGATACGTTTAAAGATAGCAATGTGTGTTTTGTTTCCCTTGAGTCCAAGCCACAAAAATAATCCCATTGTCTGTGTCACACACACACACACACACAAACACACTCGTGCAGGTATCAACCAGAAAGACACGCAGACTGCTGGACAAAAGCAAGACCTTTCATGTGGCATGCGGACTCGCCATCTGCATCTTCTCTGGTAAAAGCGGTCTCTTGTATCACCCCAGCTCACGTTCATTCATGTGTCACTGTGTGTGTCAGTCTGTGTGTGAAGAGCAGATAAGTGAATCCAGGCTGTCTCCGCAATCCAGCTGCCATGTTTTATTGTCACTTGTGGTTTGTGTTTTTGCTGTCTAGGTATGTGTGTACGTGTGTGTGTGTGTGTGTGTTTGCATGCGTGTTGTTATTCCTCTCCCATGACATCATGGGAGCCTCGAGCAGCTATGCGTCCACCGGGTCTCTGGTTTACAGGCTTCTTCCTCTCATTCAGTCACGTCGGGAGTTTTTTTTGTCTGAGCATCTTGGCTTGATGTTTTTACAGTAACGTGCGAGTCTCACGAAAGACGATGAACTGCAAGTGAAGTCAGCGCTCGCCCCTTAAAACTGCACGCTGTGTGCTCTGAGCAGGCGAAAAGGCTTGCATGCAACAGTAATATTTCACAATGTTCACATCTTGGTTTTCCACGTTAGCTAATCAGCACCGAACACAAAGGGAGGAAAACTGGGACTGACGAATGCCAGTGGTTTTGTTTTCTGGATAGCACTGATATCTACGCCAGATTTCATGGCAATCAAAAATGTCAAGCTTATCGTCAGAAGTAAGTGATTCGTTCACCATGATTCACCATAAATGTATAAAAAGAAAAGTTGTCGTGGAGATCATTTTTGTTTGAACGGACTGGCCAACATCACGTTGCAGAGAACCAACAGAACGACAGAAACGAAAGAGCCGCGAGAGCATCTGTTCTTCACTACTGCATCATCTGTGCGAACATCTCCTTTGGGCGAGGTTCTCGTGTTCTGAGACAACAAATGACTATGAAGACAGAGACAGCAGGGATGGGAGGGAGACGCAGACTGAGGGAAGAGAGGGGGGAGGGGAGGGGAGAGGCAGTGGGGGTGGGAAAGGATGTGGGTGAGAAAAAAGGGACCCTTGTGTCTCATGATTACGCCCTCTAATTCCATCAGCTGTTGAACGGCTGTGTGGTTAGCCCATGATGTCAGGCAGGAGTGTGCGTGTGTTTGTGTGTGCGCCAGCAAGTCAGGAGGATGTTTTGCTGACTTTTTTTTTTTTGTTGCTGAACAGACAAAGAAATGTTTGTACGAGTGTTCACTGGCAGTTCGTTTTGACCTTTCTAAATAAGTGAGCGTCTGTTTGAAGCGGAGGGGAGGTCCTGGACGCGGGCAGGTGTGTTTCAGTGTTGTGTAACGCCTCCTCTTCTCCTCTTCTCCTCTTCTCCTCTTCTCCTCTTCTCCTCTCTAGTTGTGCACGTTTCTGCCCACCTGGTGAACCTGGTCAACTTCAGCGTGAGCTACTCGGATGACTTTCCTGCTCTCAATTTGGCTCGCTACAGAGGAGAGGTGAGACACGCGCGCAACGCACATTTGTGCTGCGGTGCGCGCGAGGACCCCCGATCGACATGATGCCATTACTTGGGCCCTTAACCTAAACCGTGACAATGACATAGCGAAGCCCAAATCTTGCCCCGAGGCTGGAGTATGCCTCGGACAAAAGGATGCTTGAAACATGTTGTCTGACCACATCTGAAGGGAGGAGTGTTTGTAGATGTTACAAACAACAACGTGCTGCCAGGAAGGAGTGAGATGAGCTGTGAAAGTGGTTTTGGTACACGCTGTACTCTGGATAGTCTCCCCAAAGACATGGTGTTTTACTCAGTTGTTTGAAGATGGGGAAAAAAAGCAGCTCACCTCTGCACACCTGTCCCGTTGCTGCTTAAAGCCGGCACGTATCTCTGATTGGCCATTTCAGAAATGTACTAAGACTCTCCCCCTCCCCATTTGGAAGTTGCATAAAAGTTATATTATCTGACAAGCATCTAGTGTGACACATCCTTACTAAGCCCTTAAACCTCTAAATATTAACTCTGAAGAAGTGAGGAAAATGTCCTCACTTTCAGTCCGGGTTGGTCAACGATGTGTCACTGAAACAACAGCCTGCAGGTTTTTTTTTTATCTCGCCCAAAGACTCGGCCGCTGATTAGCTCAAGATGAAGGCAGAAACTTTGCACCGAGTTGAAATCGCTGCTAAAGTGATGTGTCGGAATGAAGCCTGCGACTGTTTTCTTACCAAAATAAATAGTTGCTGCATCTGCACAGTCTACATCTCAATGGAGTCCTATCAAAATTAGAAGCAGAAGATTACACTCAATTCGGTCTTTTTTTCTGTCTCCTTTATAGGACCCAAAACTCATCATTTTGACAACAAGTAAGTTCTGCTCTCTCTATAGTGCATAATCCTAAGGTGTGTGTGTGTGTGTGTGTGTGTGTGTGTGTGTGTGTGTGTGTGTGTGTGTGTGTGTGTGTGTGTGTGTGTGTGTGTGTGTGTGTGTGTGTGTGTGTGTGTGTGTTGGGAGGGGTGTACTTGTCTAACAATGACGATGGTAAATGTCGTGCTGTGTTCCCCTTGATTATTTCTCTCTTTCTTTGTCTTTTAACATCTTCTTACCTTTAGATCTATTTACTATTTTAGCCATTTAAATAAGTCCTTATAAAAACAAAGCATTGCTTGTTTACTTGTTTCACATTATTTGGGAATGTAAACCATTTCATTAGGAAACTTGTGACCTTGGATGTTAACGCACTCGTTGGCTTTGTCTCCGCTCTGTAATTGGCTGATTGTCTTCAGTCCCAGGAGTCACTGGCGCGCTGTTGGTTCTTGTCCTCTTCCTGATGTTCATGTCCTCCTCCTACTGCGTACGGTAGGCTAAACGAAACCTCCTTCGTTGGAATCATCACAGTTTGTGTGTTTGTATCATGGCTGTATTAACAGAGCTGGATGCAGCTCGGTCCATCTCATCCACAGACGGTTGTTGTAAGAGACAGAACACTACAGACATGATTCATTTAAACCACAAAGTTATAAAACATATAAAAAAATAGTCTAGAAAAGCACTTTTACGTGATTTCAATGATCTGTGGGCATGTGATGGAAAACCATTCTGGCATTCAGACTGCATGAGCAAATTATATCGGAATAAAAAGGAACAATGTTCGAGCCTTGTTAGACAACTGACAACCAGTTCTCTTGATACAACCATGTTTTTGTGCTTCCATATTTGTGTCTCACCGTCAGTGTCTGTCTCTCTGTGTCATGTCTGTTCGCCTTTGTCCCTCTGTCTGAGACTATGACTGCGTGCGTGTACGTGCGTGTGTGTTTGTGAGAGAGACATAATGGAGACCATAGGGAGACAGACATGCCTACAGAGGGCAAATCACAGCTCTGTCATTACCCAGGTCAATGGGGGTCACCCGCCATGCAATGTGTGTGAGACTTGTGTGTGTGTGTGTGTGTGTGTGTGTGTGTGTGTGTGTGTGTGTGTGTGTGTGTGTGTGTGTGTGTGTGTGTGTGTGTGTTGCTGCTCTCTGGGCTTTCTTCAGTAATTGAACAGAGGATAAGAGGCTTTTCCAGACCACTTAAGGATTCAGATAAGAGTTTGGCTAAGTGGCTGCAGTGGTGGGATGATGGCTGCTGCACACCGCTGCTGCACACAGCAGTCATCCACTGATATTAATGCAGCACAAGGTTTTTCAACTTTTGTTGTTGAATCTGCAGCACTGTTACTTTGAACACCAATTATTACAGGTTGTGTTTTGTTTTTTCAGTTAGCTGAAGTCAAACCCTTTATCGTAATTACTGTCTGTCCAAAACTGTGACGGAATGAAGAAAATATTGGAGCTCAATACCGAGGAAAGTAGAGGCTTCACTGCAAACATGAATCACAAAGGTGTTCATTTTGTCCTTGCCAGCTGTAAAACTTTGTATATTTGAGGATTTAGCTGCAAGTTCTGCAAAACAATTTTCAGATACACGTATTTCTTCGTTAAGTGCAACAACGGTGTATGAGAGAAAGCCCTTGTAATGTGAGAAGGCAGCACATGTGAGGGCAGTTTTAATTAACTTTACTTTAAAACTCTATTTGTTGTCTGAGATCTGTGGATTATGCGACAATATTGTAGTTGATCTAAAAGTAATCATGCTGCTCAGTGTTAACCTTAACAATCACAAAAAGAACCAAAATGCTGCATTCAAAGAGGAGGAATCGCGTTTATTGTTTGCAGTGTTTATGGTGGGTTGTTGTATGTAATGCCCCCTTTTATATTGACCTCTGATGTCCTACTTACTCAGGCTTTGAGCTGGGAGTCTGTGCGTCTGGTCCTGAACAAACTCTGACCTTACATTCTTCTTTTGTTTTCTCTGCTCCTTTTTTGTGTCTCGTTCTTTACTTTCAACGTATCACATTTTTATTCCTCGTGTACATCTATTTTTGGTCATTATCTCTCTTTCAAAACATTCTTAGTCTGACTTAGAAGTAAGAGTTTCTTTGAGAATATATATTTTTTTTCAGGGTGTCCAACTATGAGATCTTCTGGTACACACACAACCTCTTCATTGTCTTCTACATCATCCTAATGGTGCACATGGTCGGGTAGGTACTGAAGCACTGAGGGCTTTTCTCTGCACGAATCATCTTGACTTCTTTGGAACTGCTGCTACAGTTTTCTCAACCCGAGAACAAGATTACGATTTAAAGTGTCTGCAGTTATTGGAGGCAAGGAGATGTCTTAAACTTTCTGCCAGGAGATTAAACCTCACCGACTAAAGCATGATGTTTATCTGAGTACAACCCCCACCATCGATCATGCAATCTCTTGTACACACATTTTTACTTTAAGAAACAATGGACGTCTTTCAAAAAATGTTGAGATATGAAGGTATTTGGTGTAAAATGTTATGACGCTCGCTCAACAGAAAACTTCATCTCCTTTTCTGGCAAACTTTTTCAGGCAAAGTCAGGATGTGTGAGATCTTACCATCACTTACTAACATACCATCACTGTCAATCAGTCAAGTGTAGCTTCTGCTTATTCTTGCCTGTTCTGCTGCTGCACTGCTTGGTTGTTTGATATTCACTGTTGTACTTCTCGACCTATTCAGTCTGTTTGTACGCACATAGTTGGACGAGTCCTCGTAGTCTTTTTCTGTAACCATATCTCAGCCTTTACGAAAGATACTCTGAAACGATCAAACTAACATCACCTTGCTTCTTGCCGTTTTTTATCAGCGGAGCTCTGAAGTATCAGACCAACCTCGCGGCCCACCCACCCGGCTGCCTTGGAGCCAATCAGACCAGCACAGAGCAGCAGGGCGAGGATCTGGACCAGGGCAAAGATGAGGAGAGCAGATGCAGAGAGAATGCTCACTTCCAGCCACACTACCCGCAGGTCTGAATTTGTGTGTGTGTGTGTGTGTGTGTGTGTGTGTGTGTGTGTGTGTGTGTGTGTGTGTGTGTGTGTGTGTGTGTGTGTGTGTGTGTGTGTGTGGCCAAGGCACATCTATCATGTGTATATTTGCACTTATTTGTGTTTGTGTGTGTATGTGTGTGTGTGTGTGTTTGGTTGAAGTAAATGTGCTTTTGTCTGTTATGTTTATGCGTGTGCCTTTAGGGCGAGTGCCGCACACGTGTGCTGGGTATTTGAGAAATGTTGGAGGGAGTTGGTCGCGTTTATTAGAGGTGTAGTGCTCTAGGGAGGGGCTGGCCTCCTCTTTCTACATCAAGGCCTGTGTGTGTGTGTGTTTGTGTGTGTTTCTTCCTGCGTTTGTGATTATGTGTTTGCACATGGTCGTTAGGCAACAAGCTGGTTCCATAAAATCCCCCTTAAACCCGATTGTGCTCCCCAGGCTTTACTGAAGCTGTGAGCAATTAGTTTGTTACAGGTAACTGCTAACAGAGACACGCTCACCACACACTGCGATATCTATAGATTTATCAGGTATTCTCATCAACATGCTGTCTTTTGCTCGATTTGATTCAGGGCCCCCTGGTGTTATTGTAATGAGGAACAAATTAGAAAGCCTTGAGAGACAATAACTGATACAGATACAGAATTGTAAAGCTTCCTATATTAATGCCTTTTGCTCCCACCGGCCTGAATACAGTCAGCGTGAAAATTCTGTTGTACATTGGTTCTGATTATGCATTGTTTGAATGCAAAGTCTCAAGTCTCAATTAAGATGATGTAAACTATTAAAATATACCAATACCATGACAACAATAGCAGCAGCAATAGTCCCTTACTTGCTAATAACAGTGCAGACACAGCAAAATGATACTTGCTTACGTCCTACCTAGCTAATTAAATAAGAACTTACTATTTTTTATTAGCAAGTCGCTATAGAGATATGCATCATATTATAGTCAATAAATAATAATAATATTTTAGGCTGAATTTCCATTTATTTTCTCTAGTGTGTCCAGCTTGGAATAATGTGCAAACCCTCACAAATCTGAACGAATGAAGGCAAATAGGCAGAAGCAGAGATGCTGAAATATTTTAGTAACGTGACCTATGAGCTCGGCATTAGTGGCCTTCAGCTGCTCTGTACAGGACACCAAACAAACCCTCTTTACTCGATCAGACAAGATCAGTGGAGGATGGAAGCAGAAATTATACTTCTGATGAGGTACATGAAAACTTCACTGCAGGTCTGTAAAGAAGAAGCTATTTGTGCCTTAACAGTATGTTGTGCAGCCCTGGACATCAAACGAGCCGTGGGCTTGGTCCGACTTTTGTGTTGTACTTTATAATGTTAACTTCATGCCCAAAATCTGTCCATACAGTCTATTAGACATACAGTACCTGCTTCATGCGTCTGAACGACACAGTAGCATATTTGTATATTCGCTGCCTTAAAGGAAAACTATAATTTATTACAACCTGGGTTTTATTATTGCTGCTCTGGTCATCGGTTTATTGGTAATTATGACATCGTAGTTTCACCAACGTATTTGCTGCGGTCTCCGGCAATCGGCCCAACAGGGCAACAAACATGGCATCAAACTGTCTTTTTTTTAAACTGCTTCCATTTCCTGTGTTTAAAGCGTGGTTTGCGCTGCTCTGTGTCTGTGTGTGTGTGTGTGTTTGCGTAGACGTGGCTTTGGGTGTCCGGTCCTCTGTGTCTTTACTGTTTGGAGCGTTTCTACCGCTACATCCGGAGCAGTGACCCCGTTACCATAGTGACAGTCATCAAGCATCCTTGTGATGTGATCGAGTTGCGCATGCTGAAGAAGAACTTCAAAGCTCGACCTGGACAGGTGAGAGGACCTGTCTCTGTTGCTGATCATTTTGTTATAGATTTATGTATATGATGTCCCACCGCTGTAACTAACTGTTGTGTGATGAGTTTTTTTCTTTAATGCCTCCTCCCTTCTTTCTCTCCACATGCCCCCTCTCTAATCCTCCATTTCCCCCCCCTCGCCCTGTCATCCTGCCGTCTCTCCATCGCTTCCTCCTGTCCTTCTCTTTGTCTCAGTATATTGTTCTTAACTGTCCAGGTGTCTCTTCATTTGAGAACCATCCCTTCACGCTAACAACGGTAAGACTCTATGTAACTCTGTAACTCGCTCCGATGCATTCCTCACACATGACACAATGCGCACGCACACACACACACACACACACACACACACACACACACACACACACACACACACACACACACACACACACACACACACACACACACACACACACACACACACACACACACACACACACACACATACACGTGTTTTTACAGGTACTTGAACTTTCTTTCTCCTGGCTAAGAGTGTGCGGTGCTGTCTCGCGCCACACACCGCCCTCTCTGCTGGGTTGTCCAGGAATATTATGTTTCACATTGTTTATTGATGTTTTCAGATTTAGTTCAGGTTGCATGAGACAAAAGCTGAGGATTAAGAAATAACTTTCTGCTTACACAGCATACAGGGACGGACTCACACTCAGTCACTTACACACACACACACACACACACACACACACACACACACACACACACACACACACACACACACACACACACACACACACACACACACACACACACACACACACACACACACACACTCACTCACACAGAGAGACACAATTACAGTGTGCATGCCGATGCCTGGTGTGTTATGGAGCTTTGAGGAGGAGGGCAGAGAATCACACTGACAGAGAGCAGACAGACCCCTGAGGCTAGTAACGCTGTCTGCCAACAGGAAGGGTGTGTGTGTGTGTGTGTGTGTGTGTGTGTGTGTGTGTGTGTGTGTGTGTGTGTGTGTGTGTGTGTGTGTGTGTGTGTGTGTGCGCATGCACTTAAATTTAATGAAGAGTTGTAGCTATGTACTGTACATGTGCTCTGGTTTGTGTGTATGCCTGTTTCTCATGTGTCACGTGTGTGTGTGTGTGTGTGTGTGTGTGTGTGTGTGTGTGTGTGTGTGTGTGTGTGTGTGTGTGTGTGTGTGTGTGTGTGTGTGTGTGTGTGTGTGTGTGTGTGTGTGTGTGTGTGTGTGTGTTTCATTATGACTAACTGTCTGCTCTTTAACTCCTCACAGTGTCCCACTGAGAACAAGGGAACTTTTGGCATCCATCTGCGAGTCGTGGGAGACTGGACCGGTGGGTTCACACACACACACACACACACACACACACACACACACACACACACACACACACACACACACACACACACACACACACACACACACACACACACACACACACACACACACACACACACACACACACACACACACACACACACACACAAAGGCATGCATGTGTAGATACGCACAGCAAAACTGGAGACACACACAGTTTTTCTGCTCCTTATCACAGTCGACAGGATGGAAGTTATTTAGTTTTATCCTTTTCTTCATTCTCACTTCTCTCTGGGGAGGATGTATTCCTGTAAAACGGAATTTAATGTGTCTCTCTGTCACTCTTTGTGTAAGTTTCCCTCCTTGTGTGTGTGTGTGTGTGTGTGTGTGTGTGTGTGTGTGTGTGTGTGTGTGTGTGTGTGTGTGTGTGTGTGTGTGTGTGTGTGTGTGTGTGTGTGTGTGTGTGTGTGTGTGTGTGTGTGTGTGTGTGTGTGTGTGTCTTTACCTTCAGGCCAGCGTTGTTCCCACAGGTTTTTTGTCTGGCTATAAAACTGAATTAGCCACAAGTCAACACATATTATATTATTATTATATTATATTATTATACTTTTATTTCGTTTCTGTTTTTGACTTTCAAAATTGTATCTGTCAAAGTTGCTAACAGTTGCACATACATTAGACTATTAGAGATGTGGGTTGGTTTGCAGCTGGCTCAAAAGGAGCTTTCTTTCTAGAAGAAGCTGAGGCCTTTGGGAGCCTGCAACAAATGCAAGAAGTTGTGCGCTCGTTTCCATTTGATACTGTACACACACACACACACACACACACACACACACACACACACACACACACACACACACACACACACACACTTGTAGAACACAGGAAGGGAAGTCGGTTTGTTTGTATTGGCGGCCGCTTCATCTACCATAATGACATGTTGAAAGGAAATGGACATGAATGTATTCTATCTATCATATCCATGTATGGTAATGGTATTTGTACACAGATTATATTTGCATTATTTATAACTCTCCTCTCCTCTCCTCTCCTCTCCTCTCCTCTCCTCCTCTCCTCTCCTCTCCTCCTCTCCTCTCCTCTCCTCTCCTCTCCTCTCCTCTCCCCTCTCCTCCCCTCCCCTCCTCAGAGCGGTTCACACAGCTGTTACTTCCTCAGCCAAGGAAACACTTGGAGATCCTTCCCGTGATCCAACAGAGAGGAAACCCCAAGTACATACTGTGTGTGTGTGTCTGTGGTTGTGTGAGTGACGTGGCTGACATGATTTCTCATGAAGGCTGAGGGGTCAGAGGTTTCGACCTCTGACCTTTGACTCTGTGCTCTTCCTGCTCTGTGTTTGAGAGAGCGACACGCAGAGATAGAGAGTTAGATGTGCGCTCCTAGGGAACCACAGTTTGTTTTGTGACAGTAAACAAAGCTAAACAAACTATCAATCCCCCTCTTCCTGTTAACTGAGATGCACCACACTGCCAGGATATATATTATTCTACAGTTAACTATCTCAGAATGCTTCAGTCTGATTTCCAAGGAAGAAGACATTTTGGGAAATGTGCTGTATTCACGATATTGATACAGACATCAGCTCAAATATCTTTAGTCTAGCTTCGTATAAAACACTGCTAGGTTTTTGGCCATGAATATTAAAGTTCTCTGAAGTGTTACAGAGCTCAGTGTTTGTGATTCTGTGGCAGTGAAGCTGTGATGAGTGTTAAAGCTGCTGCAAGATTATGAACCTTTGTCTCAGATCATTTTTGAGTTGCCTGTATACTATTGGCTGAGAATACTGTCTTATGGTTGGTAATTTTGTATTACTGTGTGTGTGTGTGTGTGTGTGTGTGTGTGTGTACGTGTTTTTGATGAAACAAGTGTTTGAGCAGCTGTTGTGGGGATGACGGGTCTGTGTGTTTGGGGGATTGCTGTCTGTCAGTTCTCACACACACACACACACACACACACACACACACACACACACACACACACACACACACACACACACACACACACACACACACACACACACACACACACACACACACACACACACACACACACACACACACACACACACACACTGTGAGTTTTCAAATGCAGGATGTTTATCTGCTTTATGTGCATTTGACCCAACAGGAGAAATATAATTATACATGTGTATGTTTGTCTAGTTTCTCAGCCAACTATTTTTTTGTGATTTTGTCCACATTGTATGTTCAGACTTTACGTTGACGGCCCATTCGGAAGTCCATCAGAGGAAGTGTTTAACTACGACGTCAGCCTTTGTGTCGCCGGGGGAATCGGTGTCACGCCGTTTGCCTGCGTGCTGCATGCTCTGCTGTGAGTTAAAAGTATAAATATCATATATGGACAAATTGTGAACAATTTGAGCATGTACTTATGTGGTTCTTTCTTTCTTTCTTCCTTACTGCTCGACACTCAGTGACGGCTGGACGGGTTTCAGGTTGCAGAGGTTGTATTTTGTGTGGGTCTGCAGGGAGCTCCAGTCCTTCTACTGGTTTGCAGAGCTGCTGTGTGCTCTGCATCGTAAGGTCAGGACAAAGTCTGGATGTTATTGCCTTCATGATAAAATTAGTTTGGTAATTGTTTGAGTTGCATCCAGTGTTTTTGATTGCTTGAATGTCAGCACGAGGTCAGAAGACTTACTTCGCAGTATTTAACATTTTGACCAAATCAAATCTGCATTTTAGCCAAATAACTGCCCCTTACAATATCTGTGCTAGTTTCTTTTTACTGTTTCCAGTAAACTGGCTTAACTTCTATTACTTTCTGTGTCTGCCCTCAGTCAGGTTAGAGGAAGTTTTCTGGGTAGAGAGAGGTCAAAGGTTAAAAGCGTAAAAGACCACATGGGAGCAGGGGAGCATTTACTGTGTAACCTGTGCCTTTAAAACCTGATCAAAGTAAGAGAGAGTTTGAGGAGAAATATCATTTGGTTTTGGCATCAACTTTACTGTGTATGATTTGTGTGTGCATGTGCACTGTTTAATTAAGAGTTGTCGCTATGTACTGTACATGTGCTCTGGATTGTGTGTTTGTGTGCATACCTGTTTCTCATGTGTTCGCTGTATGGGTACTTGTGTGTGTGTGTGTGTGTGTGTGTGTGTGTGTGTGTGTGTGTGTGTGTGTGTGTGTGTGTGTGTGTGTGTGTGTGTGTGTGTGTGTGTGTGTGTGTGTTCGCGCGTGTGTGTATTGACATAGTCAGCAGAAGTTAGGTTGAACAATTACATTTTTTTTACAATGTTACAAGTGTAAAGAAAAACTTGTCAGGTTCGTTGGATTTATCGCCATCTTGTGGCTGTTTGCAGTTTTACCTCTGCCGTGTCCCAGAAACCTAAGAAATAAATCTGGCATTTTATCCTAAATATTACTTTTGTGATTTAGACCAAACACATCTCATCACCACTAAGCACTGTCCATGTTTGTGTTTGCCATTTAGCTTTGGCAGGAAAACAGACCGGACTACTTTAATCTTCAACTGTACGTCAGTCAGACAGATAGCCTGCAGGTAGGTATCACACACACACACACACACACACACACACACACACACACACACACACACACACACACACACACACACACACACACACACACACACACACACACACACACACAAAATGTATTTTTATGTTACTCTTTTAATTTCATTGTATTTCTTTCACCCTCCTTTATCTCTTCATTGAGCCATTGTTTGTCAGGCTTTAAAGACATTGCCCAGTAGAGGGCACTGCATCACAGCGAGAAAGAGAAGCTGCAGTACACTTTACTCCAGCTTTGAATCCTTTGCCTGTTGCTGTCAGTTCTGTCTCTAAAACCTACAGCATTTATTGTGCATTTACACTACAAAGAAAACATGTATATTGCTGATAGAAATACTTACATTGCTCTGGTTAAAAAAAAAAAAAAAAATTAAAAAAAAAAGCGTACAAATACAGATAAGACTGTCACAATATCAATTTTATTGATCAAACTGTAAATATCTGCTGGAATTTCTGCCGGTTCCGATATGAAATGTCAGACGTACACGTGGAACCGTTTGAAAGTCAACCTATGAGTGAGTTCCTATTGTGTGCCTGAGTCACTATTTCTTCCGTCATGTAATCTGTGTATAATATCTCCTCGTTAGTATAGTGGTCAGTATCCCCGCCTGTCACGCGGGAGACCGGGGTTCAATTCCCCGACGGGGAGAGGATAATCTATTTTGTCCTGGTTTAAGCAAGTTAAACAGGAAGAACTACACTTTTCAAAGCCGTTTCCTCGTTCGGAAGATTTATGACGACCCGTGAAACCACGTCTCTCCTAAATCACACAGCTGTGGCAGCTGAAGCACTTGTGAACAATGGTTAGCGCTTTAAGCAACAGGCCAGCATTACTGATCTTGGTTTGTGAGACAGGCTCAGGTAAAGGCATTGAATCAGATAACATTATTGGTTGCTGCCTTGCACCCTGTTGACAGAAAGCTCTTGACCTGTATGTGTCAGGGTAGATAACCTCCCTCGACGTCAAAGTCGCTCGGGGAAAAGGAACTGACGCAACACTTGTGTGACAACATGAAGCCCTGTCTGACCTGTGTCTCACTCGTATGTCCTGTGTAAACGGCTTCACACTGCGTTATACGGAAGCAGGTTTCAGGCCTCTAATGTAACACAAATGGAAACCGCAGGTTTAAAGCCTCCAGTGTCACTTCTTTTTTTGTTTCTTAAGACTTCAGACTTCAGAAACACAATATTGTTATTCTTGTTATTTTTAAAAAATAAATTTCTCTTATTGGCTTCACTGTGGAGAAGCTCAGCTAAATTACATTGTTTTGGTTTCTTTGGATCTGGATAAACTTAATTTTTAACTGTGACAAGCTTCAACAAATCAGTGGGTCTCTTGGCTGATGCACAAACAAGCTCATTATTTTTACTTACCTCATCAATCTCTGAATTAGCTTTGATGATAACAGGCCATAGTTATTTGCACTACAGATAACATGTAATGGTCGTTAAACGAGAGAGCACAGGCTGCGACAGTACGCAGGTTAACAGGAGAAAGAAAAACTGACTTGGAAGCAGAGGAAGAGGGAGAACCTGTTGTCATGACAGACTTTAGCCTCATCTCATAAAACAAATAGGTATAAATATATATCACTACTGGGTGATGAGCAAAAGAGACGTGAAATGTGTCTCGTACACTGGCAATATGTTTTTTTCCTAACAGCATCAATGTGTTTCCTGTAGTTGTGGTAATATGATCACCTTTAAAACCACTCAGATGCAAATGCTATTCAAACCTGCGTACTTGTGTACACTTTTTGTTTTGCTGTCAGAGCATGTCTGAGGAGAAGTACCGTCTCCTCACATCGAGGCTGCTGATTGGTCGACCCAGGTGGAAGTTGCTTTTTGATGAGATTGGAAAGACCAATAAACAGTGAGTAGAGGTGGAGTATACAGGGAATATTTATTAAGTGTTGTAAAAAGTAGTTATTGCTTACATCCCACAATGCCTCTCTTTCTCTCACTTTCTGTGGTTTCAGCAAGCGAGTCGGTGTTTTCTGTTGTGGACCAAAGGGCATCTCCAGGACTCTCCACAGACTGTGTAACTCAGCCCGACCCTCTGGTACAACCTTTGAATTCAACAAGGAGTCGTTCAGCTGATTGAACATCGTCGCCGGTTCTACACTTTGAGGTCAGCCGGAGTGAAACACAACTACTTTGGGATGGATGGATTTTCCTTCATTTTGGGACAAGTTGAAGTAAATTTCTTGATATATTTGGCCAATTTTGATGACTTGAAATTTTGTACATATCTATGAGTCCATCAGATTCCATTTGACATCGATGAAACTGGCCAAAAACAACTCGTACTCACAGACTAAATTTTGCTTTCATATTTGTCCTCGTCCGTGGTCCCAAAGGGCCTGGCACGACGAGGCTTAACGTGCTGCATGAGGCCTGTTCCTCCCTCCAGATCAGCCTGACTTCCAGCTAAGGGTTTTAAAAGCTTCAGCATCTGATCCAATCAACATGAGAGAAAAACTGAAGAAACCAGCTCCCTGCTCGAGGTCATCACTCATGATGTTTTTCCTGGGTTGCTCTTTTGTCTTTTCCCTGACGCACCCCTCTGTGGAGTACATTTTTTTTCTCCAACTGGAGTCTAATCTGAGAAAAAGGTCGGCCTCAACCAGCGATTCCTTGACCATAAACACAACAAGATGATATTACCCGAGAAGGAATTCACCTTTTAAGTAGACCGGCGCTGACACATCACTCAGGGACGAGACCAACTGTTTTCTATACTAACATTTAAGAAACAGTGGACTGAATAGGCAGAGAGTTGGAGCCACATGGGCAGCTGTGGTAACCAAGTGCCTGTTTAGTATATGCCAAATGACAGCCAAACTTTATTTAACCTTTACTTGACTCCAAACTGGCAGCCAACAAGCTCCAACGACCAAAAACTTTAGGTTTATACAGCCAAGCCTCCACCCAGTACCACCTCAGGATTAAATTCACCATAAATGTGTATCTTCTACTGCAAAGGGCATTAAAGATGAAATGCCGTGGCATTATTACTGTGATAAAACGTAAAACTATATCTCCCATACTCTTGGTCTCAGCCATACGAATGCAGTCCCAACCACTCTGGAACTGTTGTCAGTGAGTAATTAAATGATGGTTTATTTATTTTAATTAAAATCCCAATTAATTTCTCTATCTCATCCAGTTGAATTGACCAATTTATCTTAGACTGTTAGATTTTGAAAGACTGATAAGAAAGGTAAAAAAAAAAAAAAAAATAGCTGGCAGAGCGGGATGAGACTTTAACGCTCTGCAAATTTGTTGGTGTTTGGTTTATAGAGTTTCCCACTCATCGAAGTAGGATTTGCAGACCGTGTGAAGGGAAGTGTCGCTTCAGAGTCCCACCTCAGAGATCAAAACGTCGCGTTTGATGAAGGTGGGAGACAGAGCTACGTATCTAAATCACTTATCAGAAATAAAGGCAGTTTACCTGAAAAACACAAAAGTAGTGAAACCAAATTGGATGGACCACCGACTCTTGATGCAGTCTTTGCTTTCATTTTGTTTTTTGTCTTCAGCTTGAACAAAGATCTGTCAAACCTACACCACATCTAAGCCAGTATTTTAGTTAGTTGTTTTTTCAATTTATTTATATTGTTTAAAGTTATTATACAGAATTTTGAACTTCTGCAGGGCATCAGCAATTTGTCCACAAAGCCAGTGTTGATATTTTTATATATCTCCACAGTAAAGTTACTGATAAAAAAAAATTGGTACAATACAGTTTAGAACGATAAATGTGTAAACTTGATGCTACATTTTTAGTAGTTGATGTTGTTTTCGAGTCAGCTGTTATTTAAACTAAATTGCCACGAAAGGGTGACACCAGGTTCCTGAAAGTAATGAAATTTTGATTCTGTATTTCTGATTTTGCATCTAAAACAACCATTTTCTTTGTTGTTTGAAATTTATGAAACGCATCATGTAAATCTTAAATCGTATGTCTATTATGAGGATTGTCTTTTTTAAGAACAACGTAAAATCTGGAATAAAAGAGAGTTTCTATTTATTATATTTTGATTGAATTTACTGCTTGATTTTAATTCTTGGGCTATTTATGTCATTATTACAAATATAAAACTCAATCACAAGTATATGTGTGTGAAACAATGTTATTTTGTCAAATGACATTATCTGCATTTACATGCACACTTTTTAAATTCTGATTACAATTTTGGGACAATTGCATACATGGGATGTACTGCAGGCTAATCTAAAATAGTCTGGTGTTTACCTGCACCGACACACTTAATAGAGACACCTGTGTGACATGCACCAAAGTCATGAATACGTCACATGTTTAATCTTGTTTTTTTTCTTTCCCACCCTCATTCCATGAAGTCTGTTCTGCCTCTGATTGGCTCTGATACTAATATTCTGACAATTTCCCCCTCTGCACTTCAGTTTTGGTGTGGAATGATAGACAGAAAAGAATAATATTTGTTTTTTTTGTGAGGTAACCCGGTTACCTTTCACCACCAATTTGTGGTTCATACTCTAGTACTCAAGTGAATGTTACTGCCAAATTTTTAAGAAATTCCCTAAAGGCGTTCTTCAGATATTGCATTCAGAAGAATAGGACTGACGGATAGGACCGATGTGATGTCATAGTGACCTTGACCTCTGACCTTTGATTAACAAAATCTACTCAGTTCATCCTTGAGTCCATGTGAGCTTTTGAACCAAATTTGAGGAAAACCCGTTGTGTCTTTCCTAAGATAACTCGTTCATAAGAATGGGAAAGATGTGAGGTCACAGCGACCATGACCTCTGACCTTTGGCCACCAAACTTTGTTGAAGCCAAGTAAAAAAAATTGCCAAATTTGAAGACATTCCCTCTAGATGTTTCCCAGATATCGTGCTCACAAGCATTGGATGATGTGAGGTGAAAGTGAACCTTGACCTTTGAACCCCAAAATCAAATCTGTTCAAAGGGAAATGTTTGTGCCAGAATAAAAAAATTTTCAAGGCGTTCCTGAGACATTGTGTTCACAAGAAAGGGGCGGGTGGATAAGGACAGACGTGATGTCATAATGACCTTGACCTCTGATCTTTACCAACATCTATACACGTCATCTTTGGATCCAAGTAACATTTGTGCTAAATTCGAAGACGGTCCCTCAAAGCGTTCTTGAAGTATCGCGTTCACGAGTATGGGTTTAATGTGTGGTGACAGTGACCTTTGACCTTTAACCACCAAAAAAAACGTTTATCGTTGGTACCAACTCAATGGCTAGCCAAGTTTTAAGCAACGGACGGTGTGACGGACGGGTCGACAACCCCAAAAAATAACGCCTCGGGCTATCACCGGCACGGAGGCATAAACATGCATCAATTTCTGTTGGTGTAGAAGATACATCTGTTTAGTTAACATTCACTCCCGCATAACAACATCAAAATCACAGAGAAACGTTGGATCAAGTCGGATTTTAATGCACCATGTACATATTCATGATTCCTCATTGTTGTCAAGACACCACCGACGTTTTTTTTTTTAATCTGGTAAGCGATCACGTGCATTTTAGCACACTTGTGCTTTAGCATCAGTGCTAACACACAAGAGAGTGGGTATGTAGATTAGGATGGTCATCTTTGGCCGTTGTAGCCGTTGAATTAACAACAGAGGAGTACACCGTTTATATTAATAGTTTTACAGAGTTGCTCGTTCATAGGACTCCTGATGTTGAAATTGCATCAAGAGAAATCAGTTTGTGTCTGATTTTCTCTTGTAAGTGTGAAACTATTTCCTCGGGTGAGAAGATCATTCCTGAAACATGTTTATTTTTTTTCTTTGCTGATGTTTTGACTTTAATTAGTATGAGGAAGCAAATAATGTGACTTTAAACGTCCTTTAACAACCTTTGCCGTTATGAACAACTTCACTTTCTTCAAATTGTCCTTGTCAGTCAGCAGTCAGTTCAGTTGAGTGCTATTTAGCAGCACGCCTACTTACGTGATGTAAACAGTATGTAAACAGTTTTACACTTAAATAAAGTATAACGGTAAACATTATACAAAATGCAGCCCCATTCAGTGTCACTGAGGAAAGTTGCCAAAGAAGAAATAAGATCAAATTCTTTGCTGATCCCAACACCGTTTATGTCATTGGCTGCTGAGCAGTAAGACGTTAAGCCCTCCAAGGTGAAGTCTTTAATCTGACACAGTTTAGATACCCACAAGAAAATACTCAGTGTGGTGCACAAATCTTTATGTTTTCATATGAACACTGGTTTGTGTTGCAGTGTAACAATGATCATATTGTCTCTGAAAGTCTGCCTGGATATTTCCTATGTATTATGTATCTACTAAAAGTATAAATATTAGGGATATCTTCCTGATCTTGGGACCCTGCCCTTTGCCTATAATGTTTGTTTAAATGGTCTCAAACCTTAAAGTGTCCGTTCACTAAAATCACCCAAAACGATTTCCCATTTAGTGATAAATAGCCATGTAACTAAGCAACATTTTCTTTGCAGACATAACTTAAAAAAAAAAAAAAAAATCGACCAACTCTTCTATTTGAAAAACTCCAGCAAACCAAGGAAATAAACCTTTTTTTTTTTTTTTTTTTTTTTTTTAAACCTGTTCAAATGTATCTGCAAAGCCATGTTGCTAATTTTCTTTTAATGCTATGTCTACCAAAAATAAAACTCACTTCATCTTTATTGGCAAAAATGAGTTTTTTTTGTGCTTTATGTGAAATTACCTTTTAAATATGCTCATCGGTACCTCAATCTGTTATTTTAAAATGTATATTACATTTACTATGAAAAATCTATAACATGAGAAATCTTGTACCAGGATTCATCTCATTAATTGGCTTCATGGAAATACTAGTTAATAATAGTTTGTACATTCATATACAGCTGTTGTGTTAAGTCTCTGTGTGTTACAGAGTGGTCTGATATGATGATGAACCTTCCTCTGAGCTGCTCTGCAGTAGTGGCTGTCTCTCTCCGTAGCTCAACACCCCCTTCCTCCTCTGGTTTCGCTTCCACTTCCTTCGTGCAACAACAATCACTGTGGCGAGGATGGAAGCGATCACAGCCCCGAGAAGCCCGGCTCCCAGGAGCCACGGCCAGATCTGTTTGGCCTGCTGGAGGTAAGGCGTCACGAACTCCTGGACAAACCTCTGGCCTGTGGTGAGACGGACAGGGTGAGACAAGTGTCACATAAAGTTGTAGAAAAGCACATTTACTAGATATGTTTGCAGTTATGCACTGACCAGGGTCCAACAGGTAGGCATACTCGTATCCTAGAGCTTTGTTTGACAGGAAATATTCTCCGTTTCTGTAGACGGGCATGAAGGGCACCATGTAGTAGCCATCATTATGGCCAATAGCGGCATTGGCACGTGGATAGCTGGCCCGAAGAGGCTGGTGTAATCTGAGCCAGCGCTCGAAGATGCTAGAGAAGACAAGTAAAGAACAAAAGAGGGAAATGATGGGGAGATGAAAAACAAAACGGGATAATAAGTTGGAAAACTTTCAGTACATATTCTGAAGCTCATTCAACAGGATGTCTTAAAGATAACATAAATGCAGATTATTCTCTTGTCCTCAGATTTCTTTTACATTCTCTGTCTCCTATTTGCTAATTTAAAGAAAAGTCATCTTTTTTTGTCCCTCTGCTTTTACTCAATACTGCTTTCTCTTTTCCCCTCAGCTATAAAATGGCAGACAATCTGGTTAAAAGAAATAGCATTATGTAACAATAATGCCTGCACTTTACCTTTATGCCACGAAAGGGTTGGTGTCTGTGAGTGTGTGTTACTGTACCTGTCAATGAAAGCATGGTGCAGCAGGAATATGGGGTCATTGGCTGAGCCCTGGACTGAGGACATGGAGCCGTTCATGTAGATATGCAGTGAGTTGTGCATGGAGCTCTGGCCTGGATCTACAATTCCTGTCTCCGGACTGGCAAAACCTGGAGGAGACAGGGTGAGTAAGAACAAGAGTACACAAGAGCACAACTAACAATGATGGTTACTGATGTGAAGAGAGGGGAATGGGAAGATAATACACGGAGGAGGGAAAACAGAAAATGATGTTGAGGTTTACATGTGAGAGTTTGAGAGATATTTGTAAACGAGCTAAAGGTACAATATTTAAGATTTTTAGTTCAAAACATTAAATGAAATTAACTGCAATTATCCATCGAATGTGAAGAAATAGAAATGTTGACATTATGTCAAAGAAGTCTATATATTGTGTTGCAGAGGCTTCCAATCATAGCATGTATCGTAATACCACTTTGCACCAGAAGGTGGTACAGTACACTCACCGTGTTCACATGTTAAGTTTACTGTTGATCAATGGGCGGTTCAGAGCAGTTAGAATCAACGTATGTGACCAGCTAAATTAGCTCGTAGCAATGTTTACTAATTGCGCCTTTGGGAAGGAAAAAGAATAGAACAAATAGAAACGTGTTTTTCAGCTCCTCTGTTCTACTAAAGAATTTAGCTTTTAATTTATTTCAAAAGTACTGAGATGCTGGGGCATCATCTTAAATACACTTGACATTTTAACAGTGTTTCAAGTGCCCTTTCACATATATTTGATATCATTAAAATATAAATGTTTTGCACATTGAGAGGAGACTCACTGTAATTAAAACTAGTGAAATGCCCCCGACTGTGGAAGCAATAATTTGTGATAGAGCTGAATATCTCTGAGTGACACATGTAGAAACTATTACTAGTCATGCTACTAAGGTGGACAACAACTATTAAGATCAAGCAACAAGATATTGCTTATACACCTAGAAAATAGAATTTGTCATTCCCATGTGAATGTTTTAAAAAGCCATGTTTTAGTTGGATGTATTGTGTTTTATTGGTGTATATATTACTTCCAACTTGTTTCTTAGTGTTTCCAGGTTCATGCCTGTGTATATGTCTTCATTTGAGCTTGCTGTACTCCTTTGATATTTGTACATTGAGACAAACAAATGTAACTGTATTTCTAACCTGGTGTAAATCTAATGGGCCAATGCTTATTCACTAGATTAGACAGATTAAGTCAGATTTAGATTCAGTGATTGAGCATGAAAGAGCTGTAAAACAAATGTGTGTGTGTGTGTGTGTGTGTGTGTGTGTGTGTGTGTGTGTGTGTGTGTGTGTGTGTGTGTGTGTGTGTGTGTGTGTGTGTGTGTGTGTGTGTGTGTGTGTGTGTGTGTGTGTGTGTGTGTGTGTGTGTGTGTGTGTCTCCACCACTCCTACCCTCTAGGACATTTCGAAAGCTCCTGTTGGCGAATCGGTCCATGGATTCCGTCTCGTACTCAGAGAGGCTTACGGTGAAGTCAACATCAGCTGTTGAGGGGAGTCTTGACATGCGGTTTCGATCATGGTTGCCGGGGTTACGCAAAAGTGGACCTTCCCCGGTGGTGTTACAAAGTGCCTCTCGGCTGTTATACTCCTCTGGCTGCGTGCAGATCACCTACATACGTATACATACAAACATGCACACATTTCTCGAGTTTTTGAACCCTTATAAAGCTTCAATATGGGTTTTGTGAAATTACTCTCAGACAAGAATGTTGACTTTTTTTTACTGTGAATCGGGGACTGAAATAAACATGAGAGGAAAATCAAAATACAGCAACAAATAGAAACTGACATGATAATCTGTTGTTTGCATAAAGCATCCTGATGTTTCTACTTGTATTATGGGCATTGATAGGTATTAGTTAAGACAAATGAACTGATGTAAAACCCACAGCAGACAGTGATTGCTGGACTAAGTACATGAAACAAAGATTTTCTGATGGATTCCTCTAAATTTTCCCTCAGAATAGCGTTGCTGTCATTGATATATTTTTTTACAATGTTAAAACAAATCCTCTGAAATAGGATCTTATTTTTTTATTTTCTGGATTAATTGAAAATGAAACCTTTTAAACAAAAGGGGGATTTTCAACAAAATCACAAACTTCTTTGGATTACCGGGATAAACAGAATTTACTGGCAGCGTGACATGGAAACAAACCAAGGCTTTGTTTTGCAAGGAAAATAATTTTCAGTTTCGTAACAATGGATGAGAAAGATTTGCTTATTGACCTACACATAGTCAAACATGTATTTTTCCACTCAGAGACACACACACACACACACACACACACACACACACACACACACACACACACACACACACACACACACACACACACACACACACACACACACACACACACACACACACACACACCGCAGTCAGAGTGAGTCCATCGATTTCTCTTACCTTCCACGAGGAGAAGACAGAAGCAGGGCTGATGAGGTTGGGATTGAAGGAGTTGCGTCCACCCATCAGAGCATCTGTGCACACCTCACAGGACTGGGCATCCCTCCAGTCCCAGTATGGGATGGTGAAGTTAAAGTCTCCTGTCAGCTTCCTTATCTCGTTCTCCCAGTGAAGCAGGTAGACTCTGTGCCAGGGCAGAAATGCTGAAGATTCATGGGCAAAGTCGATGTCGGCCCATACATTTCCTGGCCCTCCCAAGAAGGCATCTCGGGACACGTAGTAGTGCATCCAGACAAACAGGTCGTAGGTGTTGATCTCGGAGAACATGGGGTTCTCACCATTTTCTCCCATCTCTGCTCTCGTTGCCGTGGCGATGACGTAGTCACTGCTGATGGTGTTTTTGGCCAGGTTCAGATAAGAGATAAACTTTTGTTGCTCAGCAGCTGACAGGGTCAGGATGTTCCTGCGCACCGATTCTCTGTACTCAGCACAGTTTGAACCCCAGTAACCGAACCTGCATTCGCCACAGTTAAAACCTCCATAGTTCCCAGCACAACGACACGTCCGGTTGAAGAAGGCTAAAGGCCAGCGCTCTCTGTCGTCAATCCCGACGTGAGGGTATTGGGGCCCGTGGGGCTCATCTGAGACCAGCACCTCTGTGCAGAAACCACGGCCTGACAGGGCGCCACAGGGTGAGCCGTCTCCATCCCACACTGGACAGCACTCTTTGGTTCTTAGTCCCTCTGAGTTGGCACATGGACGAGGGAATTGGCATAAACAAGTCCCAATGACCTGCAGCAGAGCCAGAGATATGCACAGGCTCCTCATGGTGAAAAGTCAGGGCCACTCCAGTCTGTTGAAAAGAAGGAGAACCTGTCACCCTCACAGATAAGCAGAGAATTACAGGATCACAAGTTCAGCCAAACTTGATCAAGAGATGGCTTCTTAAAGAACTGAAAAGAAGCGGAAAAACAATACAATCTTGAGGTACATGTGTCTATAAGTACACAAGAAAACAATTTCTAACTTTTGCAGGTGTTTGAAACTTGAAGCTACTCTTCTAACCTACAATCTAACCAGCTACCAAACCTCCTCCACCCGCGCTCTCGTTCACCCAGCCAGCAGTCTCCTGTTCTCTCCCCTACTCGTTGAACTGTTTTAGGGGCTGTCCTCTGACAAAGTGTGATCTCATTGAGATCCCACGTACTCAGTAAGACACACACACACACACACACACACACACACACACACACACACACACACACACACACACACACACACACACACACACACACACACACACACACACACACACACACACACACACACACACACACTCAGTTGCAAGCATGTGCACTCACACACACCATCACATGCCCAGGATAATATTCCTATTTTGTTTTGTCTTGAGACCAGCTGACCTCTGCTCCACTATACCTCAGGCAGGAAAGTGTGGATTTGTGTGTGTGTGTGTGTGTGTGTGTGTGTGTGTGTGTGTGTGTGTGTGTGTGTGTGTGTGTGTGTGTGTGTGTGTGTGTGTGTGTGTGTGTGTGTGTGTGTGTGTGTGTGTGTGTGTGTGTGTGTGTGTTCGAACATCCCCTCCCCTTGGCAAAGTCTGGCCAGGAATTTATGCATGATCAAGTGTGTATGGGCTGCTGAAAGAGAAAATTGCGAGATGTAAAATGACCGGAAGATAAGCATGTGAAAAACGGATATTTCACAGTAGATTACTCTAAATCAGGTCTCGTGTCCGTCTGACCTAAAACTCTGCAAGGTTTTGGTTTGGCCACTTCCTAGGTTAGTTTCTCCTTTGGCTGAAGGTGTAATGTTCAGCTTCATCAGTGCACTTCAATATGTTGCTGGAAGTGAATTGAACTTAAAACATTTTTTTTTTTTTTTTTTTTTAACTTTTGACTCAAATACGTAATGAAGAATCCGATAATCTCGTGCACAACAATTCTGAGGAATACAATGCTGAAAAAGCACAAAACATTGATTAACACAGCTCCTCTATATTATTGTTTATAATGGGCAAAAGATGAAGTGTTAAACATGATCAAAGATGCCCTTTGTGGTGGTTAATAGTTAAATTCTTACAGTGATGCAGCTGGCAGAACTGCAGCATTAAATAAAGTATTGAAATGTCAGCATTTCACAATAAAAGTTACATTATGGCACCAGCGCTGTTTGTGAATACTAAAGCTCCAAAATGCATTTGCAATAATGTAAGTCCAAATGGAGCCATAAGGAACATTATGATTGGAGCATGAGTTTACAGCTGAGATTTACCGAATCTAAACCACTTTGAGAATAAACAGTCAAAACATCTCTTACTCCATAATTGTCTCTCTCTGGTAAAGCTTTTATTACTTCATTTAATGGATTGGGATTCGGGTTTGGAAGCAGTTAAGGCTGCAGGCAGCATTTGCAGTACTGTCTGACAATAGCTGTCGTGCATGCTGATGAACTCATTTCATGCCACATAAATGAAAACAGGCAGAGGCAGTTTCTTGTTATTCCACTGCGGAGAGATAGAACTTATATTACTGAGAAAGAAAACAACAATTTATGGAGACGGCACCATACAACAAACGTTTAATGTCGCTGAGATTTTACAGTGATGAGGATGAAAAGTGAGCATCTTACTCTCTGAGAGAAAAAGTACACTATAATAGGTGATGTGGTTGTTCTGCTTTTTGTGTTTTTGACAAAGTGGACACAAAGGAGATGAACACACATGAAGTCAATGTTGCCAATAATATACAGGCAATTATGTTGAAATTATTATTAATCTGTATAATGCATAGTGAGTGAAATAAAGGGACAATTAGCTGTATCATCTAGATTTAGATGTTTTACTTGAGTAAAGGTATATAATGTAAACATTACTATTGTTATTATTACTTATATTAATGATTGCTACATTTTTCTATAATCTATACTATTTACAGCTACAATTAACTATTCATTGGTAGTTTTAGTTATTCAAATATATCTTTCTTTGTAAGTTTAGACGGGTATTGGAGATTGAAGGAGCAATTAAGTTGTTTTTTTGTAATAAATACTGTGTATGAGCATTAATATAAAATAATGAGTTTCTAACAATGTTAAAAAAATACTTTGAGAAGCATAATTGTGTGTCAAAGATGTAAAAAGTCATGGTTCATAATGAGTCTTTGATAGAATCCTCATTATATAGACTACACCTCATGGTGCATCGTGACGATCATCTGCACAATACACAGCATGCGGAAACAGGAGGAGGAGGAGGGAGAGTGTGGGAGACTTTCCTCGTTGCCTCCTCGGGTTCCGCAGACTAGCACAGACGGGCTCAGGGCAGAGAGTCATTTGCGCAAGCTTCAGGATCACAAGCTGGTCACATGCTGCCGTAGCCGGGCACGGGATGGAGCTTATCTCGCTGCAGGAACGCAGTGGAGCGCACAGGAATGACCATCACAGGATAAACCCGTCCGCAGGGCTCCTCAGAGAGAGAGAGAGAGAGAGAGAGACAGAGAGAGAAAGAGAGAGTAGAGGCGGGGAGCCAGACAGACTGTATGTGTGTGTGTCTTTGAGAGACGTATGTTTGAACTTACTGGGAATTTCACCTCCTGTAAGGCTCTGAAGTTTCAGCACTTCACACTAGGAACTCCTGGCTATTTCAGCAACCACGTGATATTTGCCGGTGATGATCGAGTCTTTTTAATGAAACTGCCCTTTTTTGTTTTTGTTTCAACCAGACACAAGAGGGCAGTATTCGCCGTGTGTTGCCTGAAACAGGTGAACACCACAGGGAAACTGCTCATCTGAGTTACTGTACGCAGTCGGACTCCTCCTCATCAGTTGTAATGAGACAGGAGAGGAGGCAGATCACTGGCAGATCACTGGCAGATCACTGGTAGATTACTGGCAGATCACTGGTAGATTACTGGCAGATCACTGGTAGATCACTGGCAGATCACTGGTAGATTACTGGCAGATCATTGATGAATTGACCAGCTGGAGGTGTTTCTTTCGGTTGCTCTCCTTGTTTCCATTAGAGAAACCTTATGCATATTAAAATCCAACCCTCTGACCTGCACAGATGAAAGATAAAGCTGCCTGATTCCTATTACAGGGAAGAGACAGACTGTAATTTGCACATTGTTGCCCACGGAGATAATTCGTCTCCTTAACTGGAAAATCTGGAAGAAAATCAAAACATTGTTTTTCAGAAAACAGACCTTTACCTTAACTGGTTTTGTTCTCTATGAAACATCTTTTAAAAGGGAAACAGGGCAAGTGATGGACAAAGAGAAGTGTTGGTCTGTTGGTCATCTATGTGGTTGCCTGCCCACAGTCCTAGAGATGGACACAGGGTAGCCAATAACCTCCTGACCTACGACCCCTATGCTCCTCATCTGCATCTAGACAGTAAGTGAGGCAGATAGATGGGTAGATACAATAGAGCTGAAACACTTAGTGGATTAGTTCAGCAGGATATGAACTGGCAAATCTTTTGGTAATCAATAATCGAGAGATTCTTTTAATTCATTTCGAAGAAAATACACATTGAAGCTCATGTGTGAACATGTACTGCTTTTTTCTTCTTCTGTAAACTGAATATCTTCGTACTTCAGACAGAACCAGGCATTTTCACTCTGGTGGCAGTTTTGCAATTTCTACAAATTAAACAATCAATTAATTGTGAAAACTACTGCTAGATTATATGCAATAATGAAACTAGCTGAAAACTAATGTAGACAGACAGATTTTTGTACTTTAAGTGTGATATATTTGTTACAGGGACTGAGCAAATTTGTCATTTCTGCAGAGTGAAGCTCCCACACTGCTGCAGCCTCCCCAGCCTGTGTGCTATCGCTGATAGTCAGAAACGCTGTGACAGCTCGTCAACCTGTGCTGACAGTTTACATCGACGCTGAGGCTGCTTTTAGTTTGTATGTGCCCAGACTCTGGAACAGCCTGCCTGCGGATTTGAGGACAAACACTCTAAAACTCTTGAAAGTTTCAATTTGCATTTCTCTGCATAAAATGTGAAAAAAATAAAATAAAACATATACATATATTACACACTGAACCCACATCTGTCAGGCTTGTCTTTTGATGGAGATTCCTGTCATTATTTTCTTTGTAATCATTTTATAATTAGATATATATCTGCCAAGGATGTGAGTTTTTCAATAGCGTTTCAACTTATTTCAACATTTTTGCAGAGTAGAGTTGCATAATGTTGAAGTATGTGGACAGATCTGTCTGTTGTGTCAAAATGTCGCATGGATATTTTTTCGATGGCAGCAAGTGACCCAATTTTAACAAACTGGGAAAGATTTTCAAAAGGTTAGGCCTATAGAAAACCATAGTTTGAATGTTTTCCACATATGTATCATAAACTTGATGTTTAACTACCTTAAAACAAAAAGTAACCTGAAGATCCGATCTTCATTTGGTGAATGAAGGAGAAATGACATTACATGAGTGGATGTTCCCTCACTGATGTCCTGGTTCCTCTGTTGGCATTAGGCGGTTGTAGCGGTTTTCTTTTTCTCTATTTGTCCTTCTTAGAGTGGGAAAATCACAGACATGTGACAACCCTGTAAATCAGCTATGTGTTTATGGCAACCATGGGTATCCACTGTTTTTTTTTTAAATACCATTGAATAATTGATTTTCCGACTGTGACGCTGAGTCTGTTGTGCTTGTGATATGCGGAGGAGTGTGGTAAAAAAGAGATTTTTACCCTATGGATGTTAATCGCGTGTGAAGCAGACTTTCACACAGTGACAAACTGATTACACAACCACACATATAGAGTGCAGGTATGTTTCATGGGGTGCCCTTTCTTCTTGGCGATTGTTGAGTCAATGTAATTTTATTTTCCTCCAATCAGGGGACTTATCGCTCTGTGATGCACTCAGCTGCAGCCCACAAACTCTACTCAGCAGTGTCTGTGTCAAACTGTGCACATACACCGCGCTAACTGTATGATTTCCATTTATCATGTCACTCAATCCAATTCTCCATCATTCGACACACTTCGCTGTAACACATGCTGTCGATTTGTCTCAGTTTCATCAATATTAATTCCCTTATTGATCCACATTTGCATCAATCAAGTTTCAAGTGTCCCTCTTAGTGATTAATGAGTTGGATGTGTGTGTGTGTGTGTGTGTGTGTGTGTGTGTGTGTGTGTGTGTGTGTGTGTGTGTGTGTGTGTGTGTGTGTGTGTGTGTGTGTGTGTGTGTGTGAGAGAGAGAGAGCGAGCGAGAGAGAGAGAGACTGATTGCTTGTTGTTTTTTTCTTTTACTACAAAAGTGAGATGTTTCCATGGAAATGTGACCTCAGATCATTGTGGCATTTTAATCCCTCCTAAACAGCTTTATTCAGGATATTAAGGACATCATGTGATGTGACAACAGATCCGTGAGTTTACATCTGCTTGCCTTGTGGATATCCGTGTGAGGAATCAAGGAAATACCTAAAAATGCGCGTGTAGGGATTAATTTTCACATTACGTGAGATATTTAGTTACACAATTTACAAGTAACATGTATCTGTTGTCAGATGACGGATCTGTGAGCTCTGAACTAATCTCTGAGATCTTAACAAGTGTTAATTTAGATTTAAGATGGGTTATATGATGAACAGATAAAGGATCATAGTACATCCAAGTTCAGAGTTTGGAGCCTCCAAAATAAAAAAATAATAAAAATATCCAAAAGCGTCTGTTTCTTTTAGCTTAATCTGCAGCACATCTGGTAAAATATTATCGCCATTTGTGTCCTATAATCCATTGTGGGGCAGTCATTTTTTGTAAGGGAGCATTCAAGTGACTGTCAACCATGTTGTGTGTGTGTGTGTGTGTGTGTGTTACACTTGTGCATATGGTCATCGGTCATTGGTAAATACATGACATAACCGGGATCAAGGAAAAAAGATCCCTGCAAGATGGAAATACTGGTAAATTCTAGTGTTCTTATTTGCAGCCAGATTATGATGTTAACGAAAGAACTTTACACACAAGTGGAAATTACATGCAATATAATTGATTAAACCCCCAGATCAATACCCCTTAAATGTTAAATAATCCAGCTGTTGTTTATTTAATGCAATTTTATTCGTTTTTAGCCAAAGCTCAAGAAGAATTGAGACAAAATGTTGACTGATGAATCTACAGTGGGAGGTCTACATTTAAGAACCAAGAGCAACAAGAAGTGATTACACCCTTCAGTAGTACGATTCTCTTGTTTTATCTCTTAATAGTTGGCGTGTCTGCCTTTTTCTTTGGTGACAGATTCGATCCTCCTGGGCATGCATGATACCAGCCTCGCACAAATCTGTGGAGAGATGTTCTGCCATTTTTCACAGACGATTCTTTCTGGCTTCTCTTTCCTGTAGGGGCTACGTTGTTCTGTCTTTCACTTTAAAATACTCCAAAGGGCTTCAACTGGGATCAAGTAAAACTGTTTGCCTTTTTTTTTTTTTTGTCTTTAAAAACTCTGGTTGTGTGATTGTTGCGGTGGGTTTGGGATCAATGTCATTTGGAAAAAAGCTTTCTCCTGACAAGCTTCTTGAAACCGATAGTCGTGATTTCATTTTCATTCAGTTTTTGGGCATACAAATGTGCACTCAGAGAACCATGAATGAATTTAATTTACTCCTTTTGCACTCAATCAGTGCCCACCACCTCCCTTTTTCATGGCTGACAATTCCTGGACCTCATCAGATCCAAACTAATTTATGCAGGTTTCATCTGGCCAAAGATTGTTGCATCAATATTCTTTAGCCTTCTTTTCATGTTCTTTGGCAAAGCTTAATGTCCCAGTTTGCACCACTTTGCGAACAAAGGTTTTCTCTTTGCGACCGTACATGAAGGTTAACTTCATACAATGCCCTTTTCATAATCAGAAGCACTAACCATCTGTATATTAATACAAGAGTGCGTATTGTGTGTCATTTTTCAAGGACAGCTACTTCACCTTCTCTTATTGGTTGCGTGATTGTTGCCTTTCCTCCATTGCTGCCACTATAACTATTTATTATCTTACTGCTTCTGTATGCTGCTGTAGCGAAAAAAAAAATTCCCCTCGGGGATTAATAAAGTAACTACCTAACCTAACCTAACCTAACCTAACCTAACCTAACCTAACCTAACCTAACCTAACCTAACCTAACCTAACCTAACCTAACCTAACCTAACCTAACCTAACCTAACCTATGAAGTCTCACAATCAGGCTTCTTGCATGTTCAGGCAGTTTCTCATCATCTAGCATTAGTTGCAATGGTCTCAAGGTGATCTCAGTTTTGTTGCACTGAGGTTGTCTTTTGGGGCGCATGTTTTAAATGTAGTCTTTCTAACCTGATTATTTATGACTCTACATAAGCATAAAGATTGGGGAAAAAAATCAAAGAAAAATCAAAAAAAGATTATGCAGTTTTGGAAGATTTACCATTTTAGTGACTTTACATGGGGATGTACTCAGTTTTATTTTGTATTGTATACATATATATAGCTATAGGATTGGCATTCTTCAAGTAGTGGAATGACATTATATTACAAGGTTTATACTGACCAGTTTATTGAAAATAAAAAATGAATTGCCACAAACTCGGCCTGGGGTCTCTCTGGCGCCCTTGAGAATGTCGGGCCCAGGGTCGGTTGTCCACATTGCTCTTTGGTGATTCAGTTTTGTTGTTTGTGGCCCTTGAAGACCTAAAAAGTGGAATATACAACGTTGTCTCTAAAAGAAACACAGACTATCACACGTGCTCACACACATATCATTTATAACATTGTGTGAGTGCCTGAGTCTGTTTATGTGTCCATGTGAACGCTTATGTTTGCTTGTCAACCCATGTGCTTCTGTCAAAATAATCTCCGAAAATTGAAGAGGCTGCGAGAGATAGAGGTCAGGGTTAGTAAGGCTATCACTGCGTCAGCTGCGTCCAGCCTGTATGTGTGTGTATGGAAATCATCGTGTGAATGTGTGTGTGTGTGTGTGTGTGTGTGTGTGTGTGTGTGTGTGTGTGTGTGTGTGTGTGTGTGTGTGTGTGTGTGTGTGTATACTTATGTATGTCTATGCTCTTTTTATGGTCTACTAATCCCAAATGCGTTTGGCTGGCAAATTAATCCAAGCCTTGTCATCGCCAAGCTCTAAACCCGCTTCTATCCCATACTCCCAACTCCCTGTCCCCCCACCTGGATCCCTCATCCTTCCCAGGCTTCTCTCTATCAGTTTCTATCTCCAGATGGTATCTTGGGGCTAGGTGTGATGTAGAGAGAGAGAGAGGGAGAGAGAAACAGACAGAGAGAGATAGAGAGGGTGGATGACCTGTGACGCGAACAGAGCCTTCTCATTGGAGCGTGTGGCGCGGCAGAGAGAGAGAGAGAGAGAGAGAGAGGGGAGAGAGGGGGTGTTCATTTGTTGCCATAGTGAAAAAGTGGATTAACCACCGCGAGCATGATGCCCTGATGGACGCGTGAGGGATGCTGTGCTTCTCTAGTAGCAGTCACCTGTCCTGCAAGCAAAGGTAGGCTCCCGTGTGACTCCAACTTCAATTCTTTTGCATTCTGGGAGGGGAATTCATGCACTGACATGATCGGATTTCAAATTTCTCATGCATTTATTTTTCCAAAGCCACTGGAGCTCGTGTATAAGCATGCGTCTCAAAGTAAGACACTTCCGCGGATAACCCCGTTGCGTCTTAAAAGCCCATTTAAGGGTGTAAACCAACCAACCAAAAACATTTTTAACACCTTACTCTGATGAGAAACAAGGAGATAATTAGGACCTAATAGCACGTTATTATTATTTATTTTAATCTCCATTTGCATCTGCTGCTATAAGTCACATTTCCATTGTCCCCAGGGTTGAGAGAAGCCCAAAAAAGATGGAAAGAGAGGTTTTCATAAGATTCAACATGTTTTGAGTGTAACTGTACGGTTGACAAGTGTATCCTATGAAATAATACCCTATCATTATACAGGCTGCATTTTTTTTTTAAGATCAAATGAAAAGAATTACGCACTTGATTTAAATTAAGCTAAATAACAAAATACAATTAATAATACAGAATCCAGTCATTTTTCTTGCAAGACCTAAAATAAAATACCCCATCGTTGCTGGTAGTCGCAGTCACTGCCCCTGTTACATGGCTGGAGACGTTCTCAGTGCAGCATGATGTTTTCATTAGATTTGTATTGATTTTTTTTTTATCTTTATTGATTGGATCTCAGTGACTCTTTTGAGTGGGCGCCACCCAGGCGAGACTGTATAGGTTAATGGCTCTTTACTCCTGTGACCGCTATGAAACTTAAAATGAATGTTATCGACCTCCTCCAGTGCATCGTTATCCCAGCCCACAGTGTCACCTCTGATGTTTATTTGATCAGAGAGAGGGAAGAGGTGCAGATCGTCCACCTTCAACCTACATGTTAAGGACTACTAATACAGTGTGTTTTCAATTTGTGGGATTTGCATCTGTTTCTGATATATTTTTTTTTAAAAAGGGAATTTACAGGCACCTGAGAGTGCAGGAGGTAAGAGAATAGAAGGACAGAAAGAGAGATGGACACCAGGGGACATCGGACGAAGAGTGCGTGTGAGACAGAGAGAAGACAGAAAGTTAGAGGCTGGACACACAAATCAATACATCTTGACCACCACAGTGTTTTGTTCGCTGTGTATGTTGTTTCGCTCTGTTAGTCCCTCTGCTGGTGGGACTTAGTATTGTCCGCTTAAATCGCGTACAACAGCTTTGGTGATACATACCTAACATTGGTCATATCAACAAGTGACTCTCCCGGGCTATTTAGATATTTGAATCGACAACAGGAAATAGCGTGACGTCGCCTGCTCTCATTGGGTGAATCACGCTCGGACCCTGTAAAGGGGTTACGTAGCCTAGTTGGCGAGAAACTGAAGGTGAGACGTTTTAGGTCAGAGGAAAGGGAGAAACACACTTCACCGAAATTATTGCGTTGTGCGCAGTAGCGTCTAACTTCTGCACAGGGAGCCTCTTTATGCTCGTTGATAAATGTGCAACCAGCAGTGTAGCATGTAAACGAAGCGAATCAATTTAACACGCATGGATTTATTATTTATAACAAAAAAAAACAACCTTTACAGATAAACTTCGTTGCTCCATCGTTTATGATATCAAACTCAGAAATAGGCCAGGCTAAAGGAAAGGCGAGCCGACTGGACACACAATAAACCTGTTGTCCATTAGGTTCAGACTCCTGTCTGGCTGCTTTTAGATTCTTCCAGCAAGGTTTTTCAAGTGTGTTTAAATTTTTTTTGTCATCACATAAAGTAGGTATAGGAGGATAAGGCGAGATGAATGAGGTGCAGGAAATGCTCCAAAAACAACAACAACAACAACAACAACAACAAAAACTGAATGACCCACAGGCACATTGTCTTAATCATAATGGAGCAGTGACGGGATGGAAAGGGAGAGGAGTCGGGGTAGATTGGAAGGAAATTGGAAAGAAGGGGAAAGTAGAGACAAATGCTGCATACATGTATAAAGATGGAGAGCAGGAGATGGGCAACGAAGAGAGAAAGGGGCTGAGGGGAGGAAAAGGGGTGGATGAAGCAGAGAGGTGTTTGGAGAGAGGCTTCAGGTGTGCGTGACTGGAAAACGGAGGAAGCTGCACAGCGATCAGAGGCAGCTTTGGGGTGTTTGACATTGGACTACACGCCGTCGGCGGTGGCGTTTCTGCTCGGCAGCAACTTGCACCATAATTAACTCCCGCGACGTCCGAGACACACACAGGTCCCCCATAAGGTAAGGCGTACTGTTTCGCAGAAATGAACCGTGAATGAAAGACCACCTTAATCCCTTCATTGGAGATTTATTCCGTCTCCCCCACTCTGCATTCTGCTCAGGGGGATTTTTGTCGCACTTTACTGTTCTTGCAATATTCCCGAAGGGACTTACTTCCAGTGAACATCTGGGCTCGTTCTCCTTGAATTATGTTATAAGGTGACATGCCGTCATCTAGTTTATAGGAAGCAGCCGGTTGCGCTGATGTTATTGGAGATACCGTCATGTCAATAAGACAGAAAAGGATCAGCGAAGCCGTTGTTCATCGGCGCATGCTGTAGCCGTGTTCATTTCAGACGTTGTCTCTGTCATCTCGTGATCGTCCGCTCTGGATAAATCGTGTGCGTTTGGTTCGGTGCAAATGATTTCTCTCCTTTTGCGGTTGACGGATGCAGCGCTGCGCCAGTCATTGTTGCCGTCTCTGGTGTTTTTTATTTATTTATTTATTTATTTAATTTCTCCTTGGAGAGAGGCAGTTTGACCAGACGCTGTACATCAGGGATTAATTAGAGGCTTGCAAATTGCCACATCAGTAAATTGATGACTTTAAATGGATGTTGTAGGATTGGGACTGAAACCACATTAGATTAACAAAAAAAACAACAACAACAACAAAAAAAAAAAGTAAAGTACAATGAGGTCGCTGATAGAACGCAACCAGTGCTGGCTGCAAGTCCCTGTGACAACGTTGCAGGATAAGTGATTTAAGGTCACAGCATGTTTGAAGGGAGTTATGAAAGGCTGCTGTCACACCTTGTGTGATGTCGCTGCAGCAGGTAAAGTCGTTATTGTGTTAGCACTCCCTGATGACAATGAATATCCGTGCATCACATGGGGTGTAACACTATCACGGGGAGCCTATAGTCATCAGTACCCAACCGCAGGCTTACACCGACCTACTTCTTGGCTATCTGTTGTAGGTATTGGCTTGATTACTATCGTTGGATTCAGACAGTATTTTATGACGCTTGAAAAGGTCATTCACTATGTTATTTATGTACTAACTTGTTTACAGTAACTAGATGGACTGAGAAAATTGTAACGGGCTGTAGCAAACCGTTATAAAGCAACACACACGCACACAAAAATGAAGGTACAAATCTGAACGTGTGTGTTGGATGTCATCATCTCGAAAACATGCTCGATCATGTTGTTTCCTGGGGCTGGTGCAAAAAATAGTGTCTGTCCACTTGGGAACAAGATGGAGACACATTGTCACAAACCCACTCAACAAAAACCTTTCCTGAATGGCAACAACAACAACAAAAAAAGGCAGTATGACCCATTTTATTTACTAGCAAATAATTTGAGGAGCCCTTTGATGTCATTAATTGTTAGTGTGTTTCCCCTTGAATATTCATGCCCTTGAGGATTCAACTATGACCGGAAGACATTATACCATATACTCACAGAAAGACACGGAAATACTCCATTATCTAGAGATGTGTATATCTTGTACTTGTTAAGACTCTTATGCTGATATGCTGGCACATGAGAGAAGTACACACATTAGGAGGGTGATAAAAGAACAGTCCTCCTCACTTTTGAATTGATGTGGGCGATTGCATTCATTTGTGAATGGTGTACAAGGCGTCCGTGCTTTTTCCATTATATTTATATGTGTATGTGTATGAACATGTGTGCTGTGAATCAGTGCAAGTCAGCTCACTGATGTAGATTTTTCTTGGGATTCTTCCTTCGCCACTCATTTAACCAGTTAATATGTGCAGTCAGTGGAGTTACTGCAGTCCAAGACAAACTGGTCAGTTGATGAAAAGAGCAACTGCAATCTATTTTGAAAAGTTCAGGCGCCACCTCCAGCTCCATTAATAATGACAAGCACAAGTGTTTGTGCAATATATGGAAAAAGGTCGCGAAAATAGATGTATTTGTGTACAGAGGATGCTTCTAAATCGAGTGTAATTGTTAAGTCCCTGTTTAATGTGCAGTAAATTAATTGCTTTCTCAACGCATAAAGCAGTTTGTAAGTAAAAGTGAAATTTACTGATTTAAAGTAAGAGAGGATGTTTGTTTCTGCCTGAGTTGAGTGTCTGTTTGTCTGTTGATAGGGAAGGTTTTTATAATGCCCTTGTGCGTGGTTTAGATAGAACTAAAGATATAAATGCCTAATGGCGTGTGTTGGATGTTTGTTTAGGGAATGAGGATTTTCTTTTCTTTTCCTTTCAGCTACCGTTAGGCCTCCGCAACAAGGAAGCGACACAGAGGGGGAGCATGTCAGCGAGACACAGCTTGTATGTGACAGAGTGTGCATTGCAAATGAAACACCGGCTTCTTGGAGGGAGAGATAAAACATGTGGTGAAACAATTTTGGGGAGTGGAAAATGTGTCTGTGGATGTAATTGGCAGTTCAATTTTTAGTGAGAAGAGTTAAAATGATGTTTGAATCGTTAAACTAATGTGCCAGCGGATAACAGGAGTCAGAATTTCTAGTTGTTCGGTATTGACGCAGCAGTTAGCTCTGTTGCCGTCCTGACACTGTCACATTAATTACATTCAGTGAGACTCTCTGTCCTTTGATGCCTTTTTTTTATCGCTCTTGCCGGCCTCATCTGTTTCTTTTCTTATCTCCTTCTCTGTCTTCCTCTGCCCCCCTCCCCCTCCACCTTTCCCTCCATGTCTTTTCATCTAACAGCCTGTGCTTTCTTTCTTTTCTCTGTGCCCCTTTCATCCTTTATTTTCATATTTCACTTGACTCCCCCTTTATTTCTCTCTATCCCATCCCTATCTTTCCCCTTCCACGACTCAGCTAACCACCAACATCCCTGTCACGACCTTGATCTTGTTTTGCATAATCAGTGGATGCCATCCTCTGCTGTTTGAACCGTCCCAGCTCCCCTGCTGTTTATGGTCAATTAAATGGCTCCATTGCAGTGTGAAGTAAAAGTATTTGTACAGCTCCAACATCAAGCAAATTATAAGACTTGCCCATTAATGCAGAGGAATGGCTACGTGAAAGTTTACTCGGGGATGAAGCTGATGTCCCCCCTATTCAGCTGACTGTTAAACACAGGACACTTGGTGGATCTTTTGTATCTTTTGTAGCCTGTGTCACCGTTTGAATCATCCACTTGCCCACATTTTGCAAAGGATTTCTTCTGTTGCATCGCCCCTGTTTGCACTTCATTAAAGGGAACCATTCTATTATTTATAATAACTAGACGCTTTTAGTCTACCTTCTTTCCTCGAACAGAAGAATGCACGTACAGTTTTTTGCCAAAGGATGTATAGCAGTCTCTGCTAAGTCTTGAAAACAATTTAAATTGTGATGATGCAAGGAGGCACAGCTTACAGAAAAACACCCGAAATGCACTATTATAGTAAGACCATGAAAGCAGTGGGAAAATTAGATATAACATACCCATACGTTTTAATTTGGTTAGAGTCGAGGGGCAGACACTTGAGGATTGACTTATGGTATGCTGATGAATTTTCTTTTGTTCTCATCACGGCTTTTCAACAGTGGAGTTAATCTTCGAGGACCAAAACGAAACGGCATTAGAAAGAAAAATGGGAGCGCTAGTGGTTTTATGTGAACTTGTTGGTGTCATCGCTTTACAAGTGAGTGCTGTATATAATTTGTCAGGCAACAATTACTCACAGCGGCTGTGAGGTGTGATACGATGTTGCACTTGTGTTACTGATCTCATGTTGACACAGTGGTGACCATGGTGACTATGCTCAGTGACAGTTATTTAAACCTACTCCTCAAGAAGAACAGGGCAAAGCAGGAAAGCTTGGCCACTCGGTTCAGATATGAAGAGTCCCGGTCTACAGCCAGTACTCTAGTCAGCACATTAAGCTTCGTTAAGAGCAAAATGTGGCTGCTCATTATTTTGGTACCAATAACAGCCAATGCATTGGTTAATATATTGTTTTCATTTGCTCGGTTTACATCCACAAAGGAGCTCAGGCTTTAATCGATAATTTCCCCCACTTTCTAAAGAGCAGCTGACAAAAACATGATGTCAGTGGATTTGGGTTTTTGAGAAAAGTCACTGACCTTCATTTGTATCATGTGTTTGGATTTAATTTTAATCTGATTTTATTTAACCAAAAGTGGATGTGATCTGCCAACATGTCGGTTCATCTGAATACACATGAGGCCCATTATCGTTAGTAATTTGAAAATAAAGAGATTAAGCTATTAGATAAGCCTGTGTGGTTGGTGTTCTTGTGAAATCCAGCACCAGCTAAAATGCTCAAATTCTAACAAAGTCTTTTCTGCACACAGGTTTATGTGAATATGTCTGTCTGTCACTGTGGAGACCAACTCTGCCTCATAATTGGGGGAGTCTAGAGCTATTTCAGCCAATGAGACTTACATCAGATATTCTTTTGAATTTCCCAGGTTGCACTGCTGCACCTGTCTCAGCTGTTGCAGTGATGGTCCTACCTTGAAATCCAAAGGAAAGAAAGATCCTTCAGAAGAAAGGAATATACTGAAATCATCAATTTTCCGAAACTCCTCTGCACCACCAGCTCCTGCCATGGCCAGGGACAGTGTTCCTCGAGCAAGTAGTTTCCTGTGACGGCTCTACACAACCAGTCTGACATCTCCTTTGTTACCTTCACGGACCAAGATGATTCTTTGGCTGCTGCTAGTTCTGTCCATTTGGGTGGTACCCGATCACGCTGACTCAGCCCACTCCAACGAACGGCGAGTTGTAGCACACATTCCTGGTGACATCATCATTGGAGCGTTGTTCTCTGTCCATCATCAGCCTCCTGCTGACAAGGTAAATTTGTGTTTTTGTGTCTGTCCGCAACCTGGGTTGAGTTTTATAGAATTATAGGTCAGCTTTTGTGACTTCAACTGTAATCCTGTCAGGATTTGACAAATGGTAAATGGTCCGTACTTATAAAGCGCCTTTTACCTTAGCTGTCCAAAAGCGCTTTCACAGTGTTTCCAGTTCAACCACCACACACGCACTCACACACCAATGATGACGAAGCTTCTGTGCAAGGTATTCACCGGGTATTGAACCGCCAATCTTATGATTAGTGGGCAATTGTACCATCTGAGCCACAGCCACCCCATTTGATCAAAAGTTAAAAAGATCAAAAGAAAATGTTGCAGAAATTAGTCATGGACAGAAAAAAATGTTGTTATAATTTTTGACCATCTATTGATCCGTGACTCATAATGTTACTCTGCTTATTAAGACCCAAAGAACACATTCAATTTGTAAAATGGTACCTCTGTGGGTCCATGAACATTCAAGCACCATTAGCTCCCCCAGAAACCAGTGGTCACCCACTGACATTTAATTTTTCCATGTCATTATAGATAATTGCAAAGAGTAAGAAATATCTCCTTAAAAATGTGTTCATCCAATTTGCTAAAACTATGTATAAAATATAGGGTCTGAATAATTGTGGATGACGACGACACTGAATGTCAGTTCAGTTTGACTTGCTTTAATTTCTTCCTCCACCCTGTCTGCTCAGGTACATGAGCGCAAGTGCGGGGCGGTGCGAGAGCAGTATGGCATCCAGAGGGTGGAGGCCATGATGTACACACTGGACCGCATTAACTCCGACCAGCACATCCTTCCCAACATCAGCCTGGGCTGTGAGATCCGGGACTCGTGTTGGCACTCGGCTGTGGCTCTCGAGCAGAGCATCGAGTTCATCCGAGATTCGCTGGTGTCCTCTGATGATGCTGAGGAGTGGGGTGGAGGAGGCCCTTGGGGAGGTGGAGGAGGCGGGGGACCGACGATCAAGTGTGCAGACCCCTCCGCCACTCCAATGCGGGGAAAGAAACCCATCGTGGGTTTGATTGGACCAGGCTCGAGCTCAGTGGCCATCCAGGTCCAGAACCTGCTCCAACTATTCAACATACCACAGATTGCCTACTCTGCCACCAGTATGGACCTCAGCGATAAGGTGAATCTATTTACCTGAAGACAAATTTTATTGAAGCTGTACAGATGCAGGCACATAAATATTAAGAGAACCAATTATAGAGAAAATCTATTAGTGCTACTTTAATGTAACTGAAATATGCTAAATTATCCATCATCCACCTAATTGAATGTTCTGGATGAATAACTGCTTGCCATTCATTTTGTTTGCTCTGTTTTAGAGCCTTTATAAATACTTTATGCGGGTGGTGCCTTCAGATGCCCAGCAGGCAAGAGCTATGGTGGACATTGTCAAGAGATACAACTGGAGCTACGTGTCTGCTATACACACTGAAGGTACAATCACTCACACACTGTCTAACTTTTAAACTCCTCTTCCATGCCCAGATTTGCACACACAGGCTCTTGTCTTTTTCGTTGTCTGCCTCATCATACTGCGTTCTCGGCTCTTCATTACATGTATTTAACTGAATGTCTTTTAAATGCAAGAATGTCCAAGCAGAAGGACCTTGATTGCCCTCAAATGTCTTAATTGTGAAGAAATGTGTGACGCCTCAAGATAGGGAAATCTTTGAGAAATCCGAGCCCAGGAGAAATAGCAGAAATGCTTCCTTTCAAACAAGACAGGAGTATTTTATCAGTGCAAGGACAAGAAAGATCGATGTAGCAGCACTGCAGCAGAGATGGAGACAGAAGTGTTTTTTAAAGAGATGAGTTTTCTGCTTATAAACGGAAATGTGAGAAAAATGGAATTACTGTCTCCGGGTTGAAGCTAGGTATATGCCAAGAAGCTGATGGAGCGGTAGTATCCGAAATTAGGGGAGTAGATCAGCGGTTAATGGCTGGATGAAAGCGGGAGCAATAGGGTCACCAGAACATAGTGATGCCAGAGAGCAAAATAATATTTGAATGTCAGGTAGCACTGATTTCAAAGTACTTCTCAAAATAAATGTCTAAATCCTCAATAAAAAAACGACAAGGCAGAAACACAGGCAGACACAGAGGAGGTCCGTGCATTAGAGACAGAGAGAATAATGTCTGGAGGGAAAGAAAACATGTTTCAATAGGTATTACTCATTCATTCACCCTCATGCTGGAGTTAGTAGTGAGTTGAGTCACTTGGGTTACCGTGGGAGACGTTGCAGATAGTCTGACAGCAACCTGAACTGGAAGACAATGCAGCAACTGTGTCTGTGTCTGTGTGTCCACAGAGAAAAGGGTTGTTGAACCAGAAAGTGTTGGATAACGAGTGATAAGAACACACACACACACACACACACACACACACACACACACACACACACACACACACACACACACACACACACACACACACACACACACACACACACACACACACACACACACACACACACACACACACACACACACACACACACACACACACACACACACACACACACACACACACACACACACACACACACACACACACACACACACACACACACACACACACACACACACGATTGAGGACCATTGATCCTGGCCTCTGGCTCTGCCTGGGGGCATTACAACAGCATTTAAACTGAGGTGTAAAGGGTGTGTGTGAAGTAAGTCATATTATATTATACGTGGATACTGGGTTTGTACACACGTGAATGTTTGTTTGGTGCTGTGTATTGAGAATGCATTGAAGGAGGAGGGAGAGTGTATAGAGTTTATAATGAGGCAAAACATTTCATGTGATGCAGCAGCTGGTGTCCAACTCTGTATATGTAACCATCCAGTTTGTATTGGCATGGCGGGCTGCTCCGCCAACCTGTGTTTCATGAAGGGCGGATGAACTACACTCATCACGTGACTGTAAAAAAACGTGCAATAAAAGCCTAAAAGTTAAGCTGTCAATGGACAAACCTCGACCTCGAGCTGCTGCAGTACCAGACCAGGATGTCGCCGTACCTGTATCTACTGAAAAAGGAAGCATGCCAATGTTGGCAACTCTGCTGCTAGTCAAGCTAGCAGTCCAGCCCAGAGCCCCCTCCCCCGACAAGTAGCTTAGCGACCCCCGCCTCCCCCGTCACAAGGATTTTTTTATTTTTTGGGGGGGAGGGAGGGGGGGGGGTGTGTGGATGCTAAACCTTTTGAAATGATATTGTTATTGGCCTTAATTCTCCCAAATTAAAATTAAATGGGATTTATTCACTGATGACAAGACACATTTATAAATCTGTCTGAATTTGTTTATGTAAATGAAGAGTTACAGACAAATCACCCTGACTGTTTATTATAATTTGGTGTCAGAAATAACATTTGTCTTTTGTCCATATGAGTGTGTGTGCGGGCGTGCGTGAGTGAGAGAGAGAGAGAGAGAGAGAGAGAGAGAGAGAGAAAGAGAGAGCTTGCCATGTAATCTTAGCAACAAGACAGGGAGCATGCACGTGTATCAGAATTTGTGTTTCAGAGTGTTTGTCGCTATGTGTGCAAATGTGTGTGTTTGTCAGGAAAGTGTTGGTCTTTGTACAAATTCAGGCGGGCGGGTTTGACCTTGGCACTGGTCTTCAAGGTCGGTAACTGCCTTCTCAAACAAAATCCCTCTTGGACACCAAGAACAAGAGAGGGAGGGTGGCACAGAGATGAGAGAAAGAAAGAGGTAGAGAGAGAGAGAGAGAGAGAGAGAGAGAGAGAGAGAGAGAGAGAGAGAGTAATGAAGGGCGTATTGAGAAAAAAAAGGAGGTAGAAAAAGTGAGGATGAGGAACAAGAGATGAAGAGAGAATGGAGGAACCAATGATCATGATGCTAAAAAACAACAGAACACGGTTTGCGTTTGTGTGCATGTGTGCGCGCATGGATGTGAAGTGCTTGGCAGAGATAAGAGAGCATACAGGAGCTGCAGATTCAAAGAGAGGTGTGTGCGTGTGTGTGTGTGTGTGTGTGTGTGTGTGTGTGTGTGTGTGTGTGGGTGTGGGTGTGGGTGTGGGGGGTATAGAGTCTCATTAAGTCTCTGCATTAACATTTTGCATCTGGAGGCAAAAGAGGAAGCAAACTGATGTGCAAGAGACTGAATAATACATGCAATATCAGCAGAGTAATTACACAAAAGTAATGAACTACTATAATAGGAGTGGGGAATATTGCCAGTGTCACTGGGAGGATATATCATACAGGCCTAAATATGATGTAATGTGTGGATTTCATAAGCGTTTCTTTTACAGTGGTCGTGTGACACAGAGACGTATCTTAGGGCGAGAGAGTATTTCTTAACCGTTGTAATTGCAACGTTAAAATTGATGCAAAGCTCAGTGCTGTTTCTGGGGGATTGAGTAATTTCTTACAACCCCAAATACACAGTAACAGGGACTCTCTTTAAGTCAAGTTGAATGTGAGCGTTCTTTGTGAATACGTTAATGTCCATTCCCAAAAAGATGGCAACCACTTTTTCACAACAAACTTCCACTGAGAAACATTGATTTACAGTCAGCCGGGATAGACGATGGATGGATGGAAACTACGCGGTGCAGCACGGCGACTCAGATGAACTGTTACGTGAAACGTGATGAAAAACAGCTTTAAAAGAGTGTCGAGGGGAAAAAGAAGGTCAGTTGTATTGGCAATAACAAAATGCTACATGAATTTCTCATTGAGCTGCACGCATGTGGGACATCATCAGTTTTAAGTCAAGGTGTAGCAGCAGAAACACTGTGATACCTACAGAGGAGAAGTCTGGTAGTTCTTGGAGTGAAGCCTTTGTAGAGCACCGTGGGGGGACCAGCCTGGAGCAGAAGATGTTCAACTGCTTCTCTAAGCTCTTTGAAGAGAAAAAGGGAGGTGCTGTCCGTTCTTCTTTGTCTGCATTTTTTATCAATCCACCTTCTTTCATTTCTATCATGACTTATTGGTGTATCCACTGTATAGATCATACATATTCTGTACAATCTCGTGTTTTGATCACTGACTATTGTTAGTCTGATCATAAAACAAGCTATTAGTGGTTCCAGTGTTCAGTATTTGTTACATTGAAGAGAATGTACAATTGTACAATTACACTGAGTTTAACCTTTATCTTTCCCTGCCGCCTTCCTCTCTCATTTCTCTGTTTCTCTGCTCAGCTCAATTCAATATAGCTTTTAGTTTTGTTGACATACAATCTGGCACGTGTCACCCAATCGCGCTCTATCAGAAATTCATGTATCTCTCAATACATCAAGATGTCAACCTTTCTTCTACATCTTCCTCTTTACTCACACTCTCTTTTAGTATTTCTCACTTTTTCTCATTTCTTCCACCTGTTTGTTTTTATTGTCTCTTAAGATCCTGCACCTCCCCCCATGCTGTCATCGGTTTTCTCACCCTTTCTCTTCCCATCATCCCTCTTTATTTAACTACCGCGGCCATGGCATGTTGGAGGAAGAGGAAGGTGGGATGTGTTGAGGAGAGCAGTGTAGAGAAAGGCATAATGAATGGGGAAGAAGAGAGTGACTGAATATGCTCACATTTTTATCGTCATCTGGTAGTGTTGCCTGAGGGTGAAGATTAAAAGTGGGTCATGGGCCAGTTTCTGGTGGGTCCCCATATAACAAGAATGTTTCTGTGTTTTAATGAGCGTGGGTCACAGAACTACATCTACTCAAACGGGGTTGGCTTCAAGTTTCAGAACTTATGTTCTGCGAATACATTTAATGTAGATGGTCCTGCTGCTCTATTTACACCGAGGGAGTATCAACTGGAGATCTCCTGCTGATATAGATGTTAGATGCCATAAGATGGGAAACATTTCCAAGCTGTTGCAATGTACAATAGTGGAGGATATAATGGTTTATTATACCTGGTATGCAATAGCATGCATACAAGTGCATTCGCACATGATATATGCTGTGATTTATATTGTGACTATCATTTTGTGTATATGTGCGTTTCTAAGAAGATTCCCTCTACAAGCACACAAGCTGCGCACTGAGTTGACTGTCTTTACTGAAATAAGAAGTACAGGTGCTTTCTTGGTGTTTGATTTAAGAACCCAACTTGAACAAGGATTTTTCTCATTTAACTGTTGCGTCACTTTCTTTTTTTATTACAACCTGAACTCAATTGCCGAATACTTGTTAGACATTAAAATGACTAATGGAGAATTTCTGCTTGTCGGTTTGAAGCCCACAAAGCGAGATTTCTGGGAACAGACATGTTATATTTTTAGACCCAGATTTTGTTCAGTAGACTGAAAGCGTAGCACAAGTGAACCTGCGGAGAAAACCATGGTTATGGTTATAAAGCTGCTGTCTGCAACTTTTCTGGAGCCTGAAACAATTTTCATCGTCACGAATAGGATAACATGCTATAAAAATTCATGAAAATATTTACAACAGCTGATTTTAAACGAGACTAAGAGTCTAAATGCTCTAATTGTTGGTGACGCCTTTAGCTCTTTAGTTTTTTTTATTCCTGATAACACTCTCTAACACACTTAAACTAACAGTTGGTTGTTTGAGCTGAGTTAATAACTTATATCAGAGCCCTGTAGTATGACTATGAGGGTCAGAAGTAAAATATATATATGTGTGTGTGTGTATATATATATATTTTTTATTTTTTTCTCGTTTATTTACGCTCCAGTGAGAATGCTGTAGTTTTACCAGGCTTGGAAAGTGAAGACTGGCCCATCTGTAAGATGCTGAATCGATTAGGATCACTTATTGAGTAATTTTGTTGAACAAAACATTTAGATTAGATTAAATTTGACTTTGTTAATACCACAGTGGGGAAATTTGGTCGCCACAGCAGCAAAGAAAACCGAAAACCAAAAAGTGCACACAATATGAAAAGATTTACAAATACGTATAAGATATAAGAAATAACAGATAAAAAACATTATTATTTTAGAATAAATACACAAACACAGACTATATACACCAAAAAATGAATTAAATAGAAATAAATAAAAACAGTTTGGGATAAATGGAAAAAAGTGTCCGGTGCTATGAAATGAAATGAGATGAAAAGTGTAACAATATTATAGCGATTACACCCACAGCAGGTCAATATGTATATTACAAATTAACTTCAAATGATTACATTAGAGATAATTTTGTGCCATTAACTTCACACCTACCTAATAATTCCTTCGTAATAGCAACGTGTACTGATACAGACATAAATATGTGAGAGTTTGCGAATCTGTGCACGTCTGTGTGAAAAAGAACGCCGTCTCAAACGATCCAGATGTGATACAGGGTTTGAGGAGAACTGGGGAAACATGAGAGATCATGAAGAAAAAGGTGGAGAGGACAGGCAGTTGCCGTTTACTTAATAATATTTCCATTCTTACTGAATGTTGTTTTTCTGTGGGTGAAGCTTTTGACAGGAGGGAATGAGGAAACAGATGAGCAAGGCAGAGTGGGGGAATGAGAGGAAACATGTAATTGCATGTAATAGACCTGAGAAGAGTGACACGAGGATGAGGATGGTAATTGACAAGGATGGAAGATGGTTGAGAGGAACGGGAAGGAAATGAGGGGAGAAAAGAAAGAGCCACCTGCCTCTCTATTGTAATTTTACTGCCTGTTTTGCTGCTGCTGAAAAGCAAATAGCTTTATGTGGAGCAGAGGGAGCTTCACAAAGGGCTTGTATGTTGCAATGTATTGTAACTTACAAGATATGTTCCACGAGGAGGAGAGATCAAAGAAGAGGGTGGAGGAGCACAAAAGGGAGAGCACAGTGAAAAGGGTTTTTTGTCTTTAATGTTTTTCACAAGTTTCTTTTTTTTTTTAAGCTTTTTATGTTGTTTTTTTGTTTCAATTATGGGAATTCTATGTTTTATATAGACATGAAAGAAACAGAGCACTGATGGAAGAAGTATAACAGAGAACAGCTGTTAAAGTGTGATCGCTGTTTTTTTTGTTTTGTTTTGTTTCTGGAAAGTGATGAAACAGAGGAAGTACCACGTGAAATTTGAGATTAATGTCCTTTGCGTAAGGTGTTTTGCTCCAAAATGTGCTGGTCCCCATTTTGCGCTTGTGTGCGAGACTGATCTTCGTTTATACTGGAGAGAAACAAAGTGAAAATAAAAACGAAGAGAGATGGCACCAGGAGACAACAGCAACAGGGTGAAGTGAGCAGATAAGAGGCATGATTGAGGCAATAGGAAGTGTGTGAGTGAGGTGAGTTGTACAACTGAACTGAGAGTTTCTGTGGTTTTGTTTTGAATGCTGTAATAACTAGCTATTAAGGCATCATTGAATTCATGTTCATTTTGTGTACCGCGTTGGGTCTCAGTACACGTTCACTGATGTGTGTTTCATTTTCAACCATCCAACGGGGTTTTGTTCTTCAGTATTCGTCAAATTTATCAGATGTTCTTTTACTGGTCAGTTGAAGCTGTGGCTCACAAACAATCACTCATGTGAACATCAGAATACTAATTACCTTTTTATTCTGATGTCGTGTAATATGCCATATTTTATGAATCACCTGCTATTCTTTTACTTGACCTCTTCCTTCCCTTTTTTGGCCCAATGCCGGCGACAGTCAGAGGCATCATGTTTTCGGGGTTGTCTGTCTGCTCCTACGTACGTCCCAACATCCCATTCTCACAAACAACATGTATCAGGAAGTTCAGGAGGGAATTTCATTACATCTCGAGACAAATGCTCACTTGAACTTTGGCATGAACTGATTCCATTTTTGTGGACAAAGGTCATTGTGACCTCACAAAACACGTGTGTCCGTAACTCAAGAATGAATTCGCTCATCATGACAAAATTTCACACAAAGGTTCGATAGGGTTGAATGATGAAACGATGACATGTTATACCCAAAAGTTCAAAGATCAACTGCCCTATGACAACATAATTTTCTGTAAAAACATGTTTTTGTCCGTCATTCAACACCATAACTCAGGAAGAGACGGAGGGATTGAGCATATTTCATATTCTGTCAGATACTGAATTGATGACACTAATCTTGGGTGTCCACCTTGAAACTGTGAGCGTTGTATATATTTTCTGTGCTGTCACGATTCATGATGTGTATTAAGTGTCCACGTTTTAAAAGCCGCTTTGCAGCAATATCCATGTTTGAAGCATTAGCCTCAGATTTCTTCAAGTTTTCAATTCATTACCTGTTGTCATGGCTGCAACTTTTTTTTGTTGTTGTTAGAATCAGCTTTATTGACCAATTATTGTGTCCAAATTTACACACTAATTCAGCAGAGCAAGAAAAATAGAGCTTAACAAAGTCAAGTCAAATCTATTTTATTTATATATCGCTAATCATAAATTATGGATGTAAACTGCAACTTGACAAGTTGGCAGAGGCATACAACCGCCAGGCGGTAATTTTCCTTTCGTACTAGTTTAGTCTGGATTGTTGTTGATTTAGTCTGTGTCACAAATGTTATGTTTTATTCAGATTTTAGCCAGCCAACTGGCCAGGGACAAAAGATGGAATTTACTTTGTTGATTATTCAATCCTACCATTGTCAAATAAGTGAAAATGAAATAAACATTGATGCCAGTGTCCTGTAAAATTGAGTTAATCTGGGATGCAGTCGTGAGGACGGACTGATTTATACTGTCTTCTGTTTGGTTGGAGCCCACCTCGCAATGATGAATGTGTTTGTGTGTAGGTGGGCTTTTGTTTGGGAGGGGTGGGTGCGTAAGAGTGTTTGTGTGACAATGTGCTGGTCATGTTGAGTAGCATAGAGAGAGTGCGTTTACTCTGAGAGCCTGAGAGACAGAAACAGTACTGGAAGAGAGAGAAAGAAACGTCTCGCACATAAATCCCAGTTGAATCCAGAATGAAGTAGGTTACAAGCTTTATCGATTTTGATGAGGGTAACTGTGTGTGTGTGTGTGTGTGTGTGTGTGTGTGTGTGTGTGTGTGTGTGTGTGTGTGTGTGTGTGTGTGTGTGTGTGTGTGTGTGTGTGTGTGTGTGCACATGTGCACGTGTGCACAAAAAGCACAGGGGAAGGATAGGCTGTACCATCTGTCTCCCACTTCTCTCACTGAGACACTAATTACAGGACTTTACACTTCACTCCAGCACACTCATCACTGGCCTGATCTCACTCACTCACACACACACACACACACACACACACACACACACACACACACACACACACACACACACACACACACACACACACACACACACACACACACACACACACACACACACACACACACACACACACACACACAGAGAGAGAGAGAGATGTACAGTAGTCAGGGATTGTGGGACCTCTTCGACTGTGAACATTTCCTCTGCCTCTTTTTCCTCCTTTCCTCTCCGTCCTCTTCTTTCCCAACACGATTTGATCTCTTCATTCCTTTCCCTCATCTCTATCCTTTCATCCCTGTATTCCTTTGCGTTCTTCTCCATTGACCTCTTCTTTGTCGTCCTCATCAGTTTATGTCGAGATCAGTGACACCTAATTAGGGTGCAACGTACACAGGAACAACAGAAACAAACATATTAGAAGCAAATGTTAAGAGTTTTAAAAAGGGTTAAAAGAGAGAGTTTTGATCTTTACTTCAGTCAACACAGAGAAGGGAAGGAGATGAAAAGGGAGAGGAAGAGGAATTAGAAAGGGGAATCCTATCATATTCGTTGCCAGTGTGTACAACCCTTCATTAGCATAAATTCCAGGTCACCCAATTTCTCTGGCAAAGAAAGGGGTGCCACAGTGGGGAGATGCTTTCTCTGACATATATTTGAGGTTTAATGAAAATTGTTGTCTAGCGGGGATTTGTCTGTCTGTCTGTCTGTACGTACCCTTATCCGTCCACATGCCTCTCCTTTTTTTTAAGCACCTGTTTTACTACTAAACTGATCTAATTAAAACCCTTCCCACTCGAACCCTTTCTGTGGCTTTCTAGGCAACTACGGTGAAAGTGGGATGGAAGCGTTTAAGGACATGGCAGCCAAGGAGGGCATCTGCATTGCCCACTCGGGTAAGAGACACAGGTCAAGACGACCACAGTTAGGTCAACAATATCAAATGCAAAACATTATAAATATTTATGGTCGTGTGAAAACTGAATAGAATTTCAGTTGGTTTATATTTCAGTGTTGATTCAAACAAAAACACGGTGAAGCAGAAGTTGAACTGACATTGGTTTTTGCACCCACACCCGAAGCGCTGTTTAGCATTAGGAAGAGCACTGCTGTCAGCTATAGTTTGTGCCCATTTACTACCTCTTCCACTTAATGTTGTCAACACACAGCAGGGTGTTGAGCATAATTTGAAATTTACTGCAGTCTCAACTTGCCGACATGCGCAAAATTAGAAAGCGTATTTTATAGTGAAGGGGAAGTTGTCAGATGACATGTTTTTAGGGTTCTATTTTTAAGACTGCCATTTCACACTATGGGTGTCAGGTGGTTGACATTTGAGCAAAATGAAACAAACGACAACAAAAGAAAAGACTGAGCGTTAACACCTCAGTTGAAGAGACAAAGAACCAAACTCCTCAAGAGGGTCAAACACTTGTGTTTTCATTTGTCTGACATGTTTTCCGCAGGCAAAATCTGGAGCAATGCTGGAGAGCAGAGCTTTGATCGGCTGCTGGAGAGACTGAGGGCCCACCTGCCCAAGGCTAGAGTTGTGGCATGTTTCTGTGAGGGCATGACTGTCCGCAATATCCTGATGGCTATGAGACGCCAGGGCCTGGTTGGAGAGTTCCTCCTCATCGGCAGGTCAGTGGGGCTATGAAGTGCATTTGTGTTGTGTTGAAAGATGTCAGCATTACAAGGTTGCTCCCATGAAAACTGGTGTGTCTCGTAGATGTGACTGTGTACCGATGGATCCTTCATTTCCTCTACAATCTATGATGATTCAGTATAACTGGATCAATACAAACAGCAGCAATCAGTCGGAAACAATCATTTTGTAAACAAAGTTGTGTTTGGGAGGGCAGATGCTGTGGCTTGGTGCTCTTCTATAAAATAAGCCTTTGAGCCATTGACGGTTATTTAGATCGGCCACGATTAGTCAATTAATCAATTGCTTAATGTTTTTTTTACTTAATCTGCAAGTATTGAAATTCTTGCAGTATTCATTTAAGTAATTCTTAAGAAAGACAAGCCCAAAATCATATGGTTTTATTTGGTTAAATTTGAGAAATTACTGCATTTTCTGATCCTATATAATAACATACTGTAAGTTATGAGCAGGACATTCAAAGACATCCTGCTTTGCATTTATCACTGTTTTCTAATGTCACCAGATTTAACTGAAAACTACAATAAGCATTGCTGCCCTAGAGCTATTAACTTTAAAACAAGAACCCTGCTGGTCAATATATTCTTCAAACTAGTTTCTGCCCAGCCTTTGTATAAAATGTGCATCCTGCTGATGTTTATTACACTCAAAATAACATCAACCTGGTGTTTGACCAGCAGTGCTGCAATGCACACATCCTAATTGAGCCATTTGTCTCAAACATTAAGTAAATTGACAAATGTTGTTTCCTGATTTGTGATATATTGTTTTTTATGAATTACAGTGACGCAAATGCATGAGCTTAATGGACCACCCACTGTAATTAGCTCCGCTCAGTTTTACACAGACAGACATTTCTTTATTTTTTTTTATCAAATGAGTTATTGGATAATTGTTTATTGCATAAATGTGCTGTCATTTCTTTTCATGCAAGTAGAGAAAGTAATGAATTCAGTGGAGATGATCGGCTTCTACTACAGAAGGCTGCAGGAGACCCTAGAGTATACAGTAATAGCCAGGAAGTTTCTAACACTCGACATTTGTTTAAAAAAAAAAAAAAACTCTTTATGAAGGTAATAATTGATTTTGAACAAAACAAAAAAACGAGTTTCTTGGAAAAGCTGTAAATTGCAATGTCTCTTCAAAGTGGTGTAAAAGGAGTCTTTGTATCAATGAAACAGAGAAACCTACTGAATGGACTGTGTATCCAAACCATACAAAAAAGGAGACATTGCTGCTGTTTATACATTCACAAAAACACTCACAGACTGATTTGGATTTTGGAGGGAGTTTTTCACATTAAGGTCTGTTCTCAGTTTGATAAATTCCTCCTATAATTCACTCACAAAAATAACCCTCCAAATGGATATCTGTGTGTGTGTGTGTGTGTGTGTGTGTGTGTGTGTGTGTGTGTGTGTGTGTGTGTGTGTGTGTGTGTGTGTGTGTGTGTGTGTGTGTGTGTGTGTGTGTGTGTGTGTGTGTGTGTGTGTGTAGGAAAGTTGTTTCAGTGTGTATGAGTGGCTTACTCTTGAGTTTTTGTTGCCATGCCAACTGTAAAATTACCATAATATGAATAATGACTTTAGCACTTATTCCAGCCAATATGCAGAGAACAAAATAGATTTTGGATGAATCGGAAACAATGTCTTGTGATTACGAGTAAAATGCCACCACCATAATTATTTTGAATTCTGTTCTCCCCCAGCGATCTGTGCCGTGTATCTAAATCATCGTAGCCAGCATCTTTTTTCTTGTCACCGACACCATGGCGCTCATTATCATCTTACTCATCTTTATCCTCATCAACATCATCATCATCGTCGTCGTTGTCGTCAATGTCCGTCTGGGAGTGAGGTAAAGTCTAAAACCGTACTAAATCATATCATTAAAAAAAAATAATCATCAAACAGGGACAAATGTTGTGTCCTTGTCGAGGTAAATGAGTGGATCAGTCATAACTTTTATATATTGTTATTTTTTTAAATGTTATTATCTAATGTGTTTTTTTTTAAGCTGTGACTATCTATGATAACAAAAGTTTGATGGAAAACTTCCACCATACAAAAAAAGAGACTTAAGCCTGAAAGCATGTAAACTTTTAACACCGACAACCAAATAATTATGTATTCAACATGTGAGGTTATCCAGGAATGTTCGCTTATATAATATAATATAAATGTTGCCAAATCAGATAAACTTGTTCCTTTAATTTTCTTTGATGATCCTTCACTCCCTTGATACCTGCAGACCAGACTCATAGATTCATACTGTTTGGACACTTGATGAAGCATTTGAATCAACTGTAGCTCGCTCACCCTTTGGCTGTCCAGTTGTGAGAAGAAAATAGTTTTCCCCAGCTGAATACAGAACTTAATGGCTTGTTAAAATGGATATTTTTCGCACTACATCTTGTAGTCTTCTGTATCTGGAAAGTCTGTTTTGATTAGGTTGGTTAAGTGAATATCAACCTTCGTTAGCATCAGTATCATAAATGGACTGAAGCTGTAAATTGGAGACGGTCACAGGTGGGTGCTTTGCTCACTGCAGGTCTGTGGAAGGAACTTCTGATTAGCCCAGTTGGGCAGACACTTGTCTGGCACCAGGATAATTACATTATTGGAGGAGCACACACATGATGATGAAGCAGATTTCCCAGTTACCTTTGGCAGATAACGATGGAATACCAAAAGTTCTCTGGATCTCAAAAATATATTTTTACGACTTGATTGTGCCACATACGGCATACGGAAATTCAGTATTAACAAACTGATTGTCATAATAAATAATATGCCCCTCTGTGTTAGTGCTTCTGGCTCATTAATTCTTTTTTTTTAGCTGGTCAAATCACATTGTGTTTGTAAAAAATCCTCCATACTCGTAATTATGAATTCAATTTGAGAAACATAGATAGGACTGATGCACTGACACAGTATAAACCCACTTATGTTATTAGTCAGAATGGGTGTCCCTAAAATGGCTTGTCATCCTGCTCCTGGTATGTGTTTATTGTACAGTAGATACAACATTATTTTAAACATTATAGAAACCTCTTTCCCGCTCAGTCTTAAATTCCTCCTTCTACATTTTGTAAAATGTGCTTCTGATATTATATGTATATATATTTTTTTATGGTTTCCTTCATCCTAGAAATAATCCTAAAAACCCACATCAGGTCCTGGGGCTAACTACCACATCACAAGATAACTGTGTTACACACATGCACACACACATACACCCCGCTAATATAATGTAGACACACAGAAACACCCTTCTGCCTGAATATATTGATTGCTTCTATCCTATAATTCCTCATGGTGCCAGAAGGCTACAGACCCATTAATGAATAGCTGGACTGAGATAAATATCTATAGCCACATGGGACACATATGGTAGATACCGCCCCAACCCCCACCACACACACACACACACACACACACACACACACACACACACACACACACACACACACACACACACACACACACACACACACACACACACACACACACACACACACACACACACTTACATTTACACACTCTACACACACACACGACTCAAACGCACATTCTTTCATTAAATTAGTTTTTCTTTGAATCGATGTAATAACCTCTTTCATTTGTCTTCAAGCAGAACATCCTCTTCTTTCTCAAATTCAGATGAGGTCTGACCAATGACAGACATAAATAAATAATTTTCAGCTGCCTGTTGGATAAAGTGTAAGATTCCCTCCTCCCATATCTTGCCGCCATACATAAGATGCAGAGCAGCCACGGATAACAGCTAAGACTTATCATTGGGTGACTTTGCAGCAACATCTCAGTATTTAATGGTGGGTTATTACAGTTTGATATATGTTTCCCTTCATGCGCTTCTGTATCTTGTACCTGTTACTGCATGCTCACTCCATCAGGGATTTTTATGAATGATTTGTTTTCTCATTTTCAGCTGCTTTGAACCCCATTTCGAAGAAATGGCATCTTTAAAGTTCATATTCTTGATGATGAGATTTAAGTTGTTAAAAAAAGACAACATTATTTAGAAAGTACAAACACTACAGCTGCTTCTACGGAATGGGTTAGAATCAATGGATGTTGATTTTGCAGCTTTGCAGTGAAAGCAGTGTGATTGGATTGCCATGGCAGCCAATATGTAAACAAGGTTCGATTGTCTGTATTTCCATAAGAGGCAGATATTCTGATTCGGCCACAGGAACGACTAAACTGTTGATTGAATTGGAAGAGAATAGTTTCAATCAAAAGTCAAAAAGCAGACTCTCTCCGGAGATCATCCCGTGCAAGTCTGCACCCTTTCTGCCTGCTGTTGCCATGGAAATATTCCCTACCATATTTGGATGAATCCAGCATAGCAGCTGGGGTGATATGTGGCGCATGCGCATGTGTTTATGTGAATGGCTATGTGCATGCGTGGGTGCATCTATGTATGTGTGTGTCAGTAAACGTGCCCTGTATGCTGTCTTTTTCTGTAGCCAAACAGTCGTATTGACAATGTGTGTTACCGCAGTGAGCACAGTTAGAAAAAGGGCTTGCTAATCGCCATTTCAGCAAAATTTATATTTTTCGGCCCCGCACATCTTTTATCTTTGTCCCTCCCTGTACATCTTTTCATACGCTCTTTCCTTATCGTCTCTTACCCCCCACCCCACTCATTTGTGACTTTATCTTGTCATCTCTCACTCTGTCTCTGTGTCCGTGTTTGAATCCAGCTGCTTGCGTTTTGTCAGAGTGTAAGAGTGTGATTTATTATAGAGACCTTGAGCAGATCATTTAACTGAGGTCAGACTCCTGCAGTGTCCCACTTCACACCGCAGCTGTGTGTTTAGGCGGCACTTTCTTGCGCTTCTAAATTGAGAGAAATTTGAAGGAGGCCTCTCATGGTAAAACACCTGAGTGGCAGCCTGTAGCCTGTCTTTAAAATGGATTTTTTTTTTGTGGATTGTACACCTGTATGGTAGTGAGACGAGATCAAACACAAGGTGAAGGCAGAGCGGGGAAGTAGAGTGAGGAGGAAAGCAGCGATTCAAAAAGAAGAGCAATGGGAAAGAAGGGAGGAGGTGATTGAAGAGAGAAAAGATTTGCAGTTTGAAAGGCAAAGCAGAGAGCACATAAGACAAGTGTGTGTGTGTGTGTGTGTGTGTGTGTGTGTGTGTGTGTGTGTGTGTGTGTGTGTGTGTGTGTGTGTGTGTGTGTGTGTGTGTGTGTGTGTGTGTGTGTGTGTGTGTGTGTGTGTGTGTGTGTGTGTGTGTGTGCGTGTGTGTGTGTGCGCGTGTGTGCTTAGCATTCATATGTTATGGCAAAAAAATATTTCTTGTCAGACATGAAAAGCAAATCTCACAGTTGGAGTGTAATTTACGCATCACTGCTGCATTTGGGATGTATTTGCATTCGCAAATACACACATTTCTATAGGCGTAGGTGAACACACATACAGGGCCTATTCCCGTCCTGTGAGTGGAAATTAAGCTCTGTATTGTTTTCTACTATTAACATAGTAGATTAAAACAAGTGCTGTTTCATGTCATTTAATTGGTGAAATGATGGAAATTAATTCTGCTTTCTTTTCATAGCTCTGCAATAAAAGACTGCTATTAATTAAACACAGGGGAATAGGTTGTAATAAATGATGGATGGATAAAAAGCGAGGGAGGGAAAAGATCAAGAGAAACTTGTGCATGTGCATCAGTGCGTGTGTGAATTCACCATCAGTGTTTGTTTTCCTGCAGCTTGTGTATGTTAGTTAAGGCAATTGTCACAGGTGTGTGTGACTGACTCTGCCTTGTAGTCAATGAGGGATCTCTCTATAGTTTCATATGCAAAGATTGTGCGATCTGCATTCTGTGGCTTCTCTCTGGAGGTTTCTCACCTGCATGCATTGGAAGTCTAAACACTCACCTATCCCACACTTAATGGTGATAAAAAAAATATTTCTGTTCCAATCGGTTGTGACAACTTTGGCGAAGTCTCAGATTCCACTAGTTTGCTTTTGTAGAAAATACTGACAGCTGATCTGAAAACCAAAGTCTCGAAGCTGTGATCAGAGTAGCGTCTTTCACTGCCTTTCCATCTGACAAACTGGCATTACTTCATAGCTTGCTGTTAGAAATTGAAACCTTTAGGATGTTGACAAAGTTAAACAACTATTGTATTACTGCGTTAGTGTAAAAACAAACGACAGTCAAGGCCTCCATCTGGTCCAATTTGTCATGCTGTTATTACAAACCATGTTTAAACTAGTCGTGACCCCTCATCTTGCTCATGGACTCACCTCATCCTTTGATCCGTGACCTCTGACTTGTGATGGTTTAGTTCTGCGGAATAAGAAAATGGTATTAAAGGCTGCAAAAAAACAGAACAAGCAACACATGTTGAATCCAAACTTTATGGTTTCCGACAAATATCAAAATTTGTAGCAATGTGTCAGACAAGGGGCCACCACCTTTCATTAGTTTTGATATTTATGTTTTTTTTTTTTTTTTTTTTTATAAAACGTAATTTTTATCAATGTTATTGTCATTTTTCTTTTGAACCGCATCAAGCCCTTTATGGAGCCAAGTGCTTTGGATCTCCTTCTTGTGTGTCAAAAATGTCAACCATATATCAAAGAACTCCGTCTGAAGGTTTATGTCTTCACAATTTAAACTCCAATAAACTCCACCTTGACTTTCATTTTCTGTTGTCAGTTTGGGTGAAATCCTCTGAGACAACCAATCAAAAGGCTGCTGAACTGAAACTACCCAATATCAAAAAATTCTTTATTCAGCTCACAGGTTTTTACCTCCCTTTCACTGTCTGTCACTACCCATCTCTTTCTCTTGCCCTTCTGTTTCCTTTTATTTAGTGTAAAAAAGAAATGCTAGTATAACCAAGGGCCTCCTTGACAGCAGTACTGCAGGATCTTTTTGTAAAAAGGACTAGTGTCTCATAGCAGTGTGCACATTCTGTATCTTTCTATCGAACAGTGTAACACCATGCAAGCATATGAAGGTTGGTTTGTGTTATGGTTGTACCAGGGATTACCACAATAACAAAAGCAACTGTTAATAATGAGAGCCTGCAGTCAGATTCTTACTGTGAATTCTTCTTTATTGGATGCTGAGTCTCGTGAAATAGCATTACATCACATATTACCAAAACCTGGTTAATGGCATTTAGGGAGTAGGTTATTTTTTAGCAACAAAATTAAACTCCACCACCAGTGGGGTACAACGGGTAAAGTGACAAGTAACCTTCCAGCAACAGCAGCAATGGGGGTTTGTTAATACGGGCCCCACTTTACTACTACTAGTTTAACATAATAATAGTAATGTAATAATAGTTTGCTCATCAAATGTACCTGGTAGTCTGTCAGCACCTGTGAGCATTCGATAGAAACTGTTTACAAATTGTATTTAGTTAATTTCTGTGTAAATATATACTTCCTGGTGTGCGGCGCTGGCCAAATGAGAGTGATTAACTAGTAAGTAACCGAAGCTAACTTAGGTTTTTGCCCTGTCCTTAGGCATAAAATAATTTGATCGAGCGGCTCTTTTAGACTTTTCAAATATTATTAGAGAGAATTAATGTAAATTCTGATTGTGAAATTTGTCCTTTTGCAGGAGTTGAGACGCTCAAAACAATTTTGACCACTATTTTACGTCTGCAACCGTAGGGACGCAGTAGACTCCACTGAAGCCTATGAAGTAAACTTAGTTCCACAGTGCTTTTGTAATTACTCTCACAGGCAAAAGAGGGAAACAAAAGTTCTGCATTACAGGTTTAAATCAAGTAATCGTTGAGTAAAACCTTTTTCTCTTGACTGTTCATTATTAAATTCAGGGGAAAACTGTGAATTTGAGCAGTTTCTTTTCTCTCTTCCTATGAAAGTCATAATTCTTCAAAGTGTAACTTCTTTTAAATTAAAACCATATATTTGACAAAAAAAAATATTGTTAGTGAATATGTAGTGACCATAACTCTCATTTGTAATAATTCCTGCTGGAAAAAAAGGTGTTGAGCATCTTTAAATTCACAAGGAAATAACAGTTTAGTGGTGTTGCTACATGGATCCATAGACGGCATGTTTGGTTGAAATGGCAGTCCAGGTTGATTACATCATGTCATTGACTACTTCAACAAAATTTCCAAAACTCAAATCATTAGATGGTTCTGCTGCACATCGTCTTCATCTTTTGTCTGCCTGTAAGAAACAGTCTGATTAATGATGCTCGATCACTCTGCAGTTAGAAAGGAGAAAAACGTTGAGGGATTCAAGAGCAAAAGAACACATCGGAATTTCTATTGGTATTCCTGAAGTCCCTTTACAAGGAATTAAGAGGTTTTTCCATATGAAGGGCGAATCCATGTTTACACACACACACACACACACACACACACACACACACACACACACACACACACACACACACACACACACACACACACACACACACACACACACACACACACACACACACACACACACACACACACACACAGCCAGCATAATGGAGACACTGATGCGTTTTCACATGCATACACAACTATACTCATAAACACACCTGTATTCAGTTCTACATTGACTGGACAACATGTGCAACTTACAAACAAATACAAGTGTATATAGTCACACACACTTGGGCAGGGGCAGACACACAAACACACCTACGCACATATTCATCCTCTTATTGCTCTCCCAGGAATGGCCTTATCCTCTTACAGCACTCCAATGGGATAAGTGCTGGGAATTAAAAAGGATAGGAGGGGAAGACAGACAGGCAGACAGCAGACAGACAGGCAGACAGACAGAAGACACAGACGGACAGACAGAAGAGACAGTGATAGTCGGAAAGGGCGGTAGACTAAATCTACGTCTATGAATCTGAGTGTGGGTACAACAAGCTATGTTGTTGATGCTGTTAAGCTGTGGTGGGCTCTCAGTTTGCTATTTTGCTGCTCATTCTTTGCGATTCACACCGAGGGATTAAACCGACTGTTACGTCAGCCCAGTGGTGCAAACATACACACCAATACACATAAAATAATCCTTTTTAGGGGTTTGTGACAGCAACCCACATCGGAATCTAGAGTTTCCTTTATGTTTTTCAGTTTCCTTTTTGAGGTATGATAATGTTCTGAACATTCATTTACCTGTACATTTCTAGCACTGCTATGACGTTTATATGAATTAACAACAACAAAGATCTCAACAGGACACAAATAACCTCTGAGTACTCGTCATTCCCTCCGATTGTTTCCAGTTCTGCACTTGACTTTTCATGTCTCTCTACTTTATCTCCTTCATTAGCCGCACCTTTTTAGCCTCTTTCTATCTTCTCCTCGGTGCTTTTCATCCATCATCCATTAGAAAGGCGATCTGTAAAGAATTGTCCTGCTGTGTCCTGACAGGAAATGAATTGGCCCTTAATTTAGCTCTGACTCCGAACCAGACAAAGGTAATTAAGAGAAATGTGAAACCGTGATACCTCTGAGAAATGACCTCAGACCCCCAGAGAAAACAAAGGATGTGAATATGAAGAAACTGAAGCTGCCAAGTTTTCTGTCTGATGCCGTATTTTAAAACTGTTGTTGTGCTTTTGTGTGAAGAGCACTGAAAATGGAGTCGATTGAAGAAATAGGATTACATGACAGTCCGAGCTCATCGCCAGTATTTCATTAATTGCTTTTCTTTCTCTTATAATTCGGTTTTAAAGTACTCGGTTCTTCCTGACTTCAGTAAAACAAATGCTCCCATCGATGCCATTATCACATCAAGCAATTTGTTCGGTTGCCTAATGTGTTAATAGGTCGCAGCAAGAAATGGGCCATCAAATTAAATGAAACATTAACTGCCTTGGCAGAGTCTCACAATTCTTTTGAGGAAATGGACTAATACTGGGTTCCAACAAGACATTGTTTAGTTGAAATAAACTAACCAAAGATCATTCATGCGGAGAAATACTGAAAAGGTAGATTTTTCAATGTGCATTCAGTAAGCGCTGTCACCATAACCTCTGCATAGACAATTACACAAGTTGTATTAATTAAAGAAGCTTCATTGTATGATTATGTACAAAAAAAACGAATCATATAATTGTGCAATTTTCAATAGACGTGTGATGTGGTAGCCTTCTATTTAAAAAAAAAAAAAATTCTATTGTTCTTGGTTTTAACTTTAGCATGATTATTATATTTACAATCAAATGTTAGTTAGGCTTTTGAATCATATTTTCGTCCGACCTTTTTTGGTGGAGCGGCTCAGTCTTGAGTTAATAACTGAGATCAGGCCTCGGAAACAAAAAGAAAGAGGTGATGTGAACGTTGTTGGGCAGCATTGAGTCGCTAAATGAATGAGCTGACAATATCTGTATCTGAATTTACTGTAGAGAGGGAGTATTGTCTTTATGTACAGAAATATGGCTATAAAATGGCACTGCTGCTGTATAATGTTAAACTGAGGCCCGCTACACTGTAGGCGTGTGACTGCTGTCTGCTCTGGGGAGGTCGTTCACAGAAGGATAAAGAAGATGCGGGGCCATTTTGCTGAATTGTTCGCAACCTTTTATTGTGTTTTAATGAGACACCAATCCTCCGTCAGCGGTCATTTTATTTTCTGATTTGTTGAACAGTTTTCATACATGCAGCAAATTGGCACTATAATTGAAACGTAGTGGAAGCTTTTGTTTATGCCTGCCTCTGTATTCATCGATTCCACTCTACAGTATCCACTTATCTCTCTGTTTAGAATATCATCAAATACTGACAGCGTACAGACTGGTAAAGACTGTGATCAACACAAAGTTGATCTGTGTAAGTATAACTAACAATTGAGCTTGTGTTGGGTGACTTTATGAAAGTGTCAGATTATATGATTGGCTTAATATGTAATTATTTTCAACACCAGCAGGCTTTTGACAGACAGCAATCTGCAGGTGGCGGCCAGGATTAGCATCAAACCAAGAAAATGACAGATAACAATGCTGTATGCGATTATGAACTATTAATTAAAACATTAAAATGTTTGAATTGGTGGGTTGGATTTTCTTCAATCTGGTATGAAATGACACCGAACGTTACGCTTAGGCTTTCCTCCCCAAACTGCAAACACGCATACAAAACTCTGGCACCCATTTGTCTCTGTCTCCTTGGCTTTCCCTCTTTTCCGGTGAACTCAATGAGACGGGTGTGATGTGTGAAGCATCACAGCCCCCGCACAGCTTGTTACCATAGCAACGAAGGAGACAGAGACAAGAAAATTATAGAAAGACAGCGATGGAGTGTGTGAAAGAAAGTTTGCAAGAGAGGGATCAAGATGTCTACTCGTGTACTATACACATGACTCCTCCTGTGTCCCATTTCTAGAATGAAAGATCCCACAGGTGACAGCTCACGGGCAAAGTTATGTATTGTGAGGATAGGTTAGGTTAGGTAGTTACTTTATTAATCCCCGAGGGGAAATTTTTTTCGCTACAGCAGCATACAGAAGCAATAAGATAATAATAGAACAATAGAAAAGCAATAAAATAGCAGTAAAATAGCAGTAGGAGGAGGCAATGTGACCACGAAAGATTCAAAGAGACAAATGTCATGTGTCATCAAAGTGAGAACGTACCAACCAACACAGAACCAAAAGAAAAGCTGCCTGACCAATACTTCAATTAAATATAACAACTGTGACTGCTGTTAATATAGCCGGCACTACTATTATTTCAACTGCTGTAATCCAAAGGCACAAAAAAACCTGCTCATCAGCAGGTCATGCTACAGATATGTCAAGTGCGTATAGCAATGTGAAAAGTGAATTATTTGGACGAGGTGTCAACAAACACAACAACTCATGTTGAAGAAACATGAAAGAAGACACCCTCTGACTCAGCGATTACATACACAAAATATATGTATTCACTTCACCTCCCTTATACAAAGACATGTTCAATATAAAGAATGGACAAAATACTTCCTTGTTTTACTGATTTGGACTCTTTAACATATTTTACATGGTACGAGTGTGCTTAAGATTTCCTCAAAGCAGAGCAACGTTTTGTCAATCATTACCAGGTCCATGTTAAAACTGATAATACACATCTTTAAGCAGAGGTGAGGTGAGAACAGATAGGAATATAGTCTATGCCAAAGGTATCATTACATATTTATTGTATATCACCTTGGCAGCCAGAGGACTAATAATTCAAATGCTCTCTCACTACGGAACAACCTTGTCATACTTTTTCAATAGCACAAAGAATGCAGCAAAACCTGTCTTTGCTCAAGAATTACTGCAAGGCTTGGGATTATCAATAAATACAAACAAAACAAAAGGAGTGGTGCCTAAGAGAACCAAAAACATCCTCCGAGACGACAAACCCTGGCTCCAGAGAACAAAGACAAATATATCTGTTGATACCGCAAATACAAAAGCGTGCCATAAAAGTCTCCATACTTGTCCTAAAGTGATGGAGACTCTTATCAGTGCAGCATAAAACTTTAATATGGGAACTACAGAAGCCAAAGCTCACTCCCAGCAACAACCATCTTCAGCACCACACCCAAACAAATTTACCTTTAAATTTAAATTAATACTGGCCTTTATTAATTAAAGAAACAAATAATTCTTAAGCTTGCACAACCGAGATAGACAGGATCTGGTCACAGTGACTGGCTGCCATGGCAAAACATGGCTGCTCAAAGACCAGAATTTGATAACATTGTTAATTAGGATTTGAAGTGACCAAGCAGCATTTTAGCTCTCCTGCTGTGAATATAAACATTTGAGAGAAATATAATGTGTTCCCTGAAGATGGGTAATAATGGTCTATTATTAGGTTGGTCAGAATTGTTATGTTGATTTGTAAACCGTGTCGTCGTTTTTGCAACAGCGGCGAACTCCGATGCAAAAAACACGTAAAATTTGTATTTTAAGGAGAGAGAATGAATGAGCAAAAAGGAGAAGAGCGTTAGTTGAGGCATGTGGCACCAATGTGATGAGAGGAAGTCATTAAAGTCCAGAATAACTTGCTGCTAATTTACTGTAGATCCGTCTGGTACGCTCTCTGATACACACACACAGACGCACACAGGATTCTGTGGGCGATGAGCTGGATGTCTCGTTACTGGGCATTAGCTGCAACTCTTCTTGCTAATCCCTGCTGTCAAACAGACTGGTTGTGTGTGTGTGTGTGTGTGTGTGTGTGTGTGTGTGTGTGTGTGTGTGTGTGTGTGCGTGCGTGCGTGCGTGCGTGCGTGCGTGCGTGCGTGCGTGCGTGCGTGTGTGTGTGTGTGCGCATGCACAAATGTGCCGGCTCAACCAGTAATTATTGCCATCGTGTAAAGCAGGGAATAGCTGTAACTGCTGCTTCAAGCAACGGACCCATCATTAGGTTGCACAAGATGGTCCACTAATGGTTGTGTGTGTGTGTGTGTGTGTGTGTGTGTGTGTGTGTGTGTGTGTGTGTGTGTGTGTGTGTGTGTGTGTGTGTGTGTGTGTGTGCGTGTGTGTGTGTGTGCGTGTGCGTGTTTATATACAGAAATCAGTGACTTGGCATTTTATATTATGTCTCAAATGTTGATTGCCTGTGACTATGGAAGTAAATTTAAAGAATATTAGTGCAGTATGAGTACTTTAATTTTAGACTACTTTTAGTTGTCAGCGTTGTTTAATAGTCCCCAAATGACATGTGAGGATGTTTTCGAGTCGAATGAGTCATGGCTCATTGTAATCATTGTAATTCCTCGTGTCTCGTCCAACAACAAGGAACTCAACTTACATATAGTGGTTGAAATATTCTATTGATATTATGCTTTAACTGTTAACTCCTTTGGCTGGTCTGAAATGTGAAAGGCTTTTCCAAATAATGATCCTTTTCAATTTCACCTCACAGTCTGGTCCCGGGCTGGGACACGGCTTGTGAAAGTCAGTTAAAAGACTTTGCTTTGGCGCAGAGGGCTTTGCATGTAAGAGACTGAGAAAACTGAGGGAGTGTTGAGAGAAAATCAAAATGAGAGCGAAGCGGTTGGAAAAGACGGAGAGAGAATGAGGGCGCAAATGACCAAAAGGCCACGATGGTGATAAAGACGAAGCAGAAATAAGAAAGACTGGGGGAGAGAGAGTAATGTAGCACTGGTGGTGTATTACCTCAGCAGGTGATATTACAGTGTCTCCTGTGCTGAATATGAGAGATGACACTTTTATGTGTGAAGCAATAAAAAGGGATGAGGCGAGGCCAGGAGGAATAGGCAGAATATACAGCCTCTTTCTTTCTCGAACTCTTTTTTTCCCGCTGACATCATTCCTCCATCTCTTTCTGTGTGTGTGTGTGTGTGTGTGTGTGTGTGTGTGTGTGTGTGTGTGTGTGTGTGTGTGTGTGTGTGTGTGTGTGTGTGTGTGTGCGTGCGTGCGTGCGTTGCGTGTGTGTGTGTCTTTCTCTACTGATCAACCTAATCAAACATTATTGCTCATCTTCTTTTTCAAGCACCCATACTTATCCAACCTTACAGAACACTGCTGCCTCCTTTTAGATCCTCTTTTTTTCTGCAGCCATCACTCCATTCCTCCCCCAGAGATCATATCTGTGTCACCTCATCCTCTCTGTCCTGACTTATCTCTGGATTTTGCTCTTTAAGCTTCTACTCGGAGGTTTCATTTTCCCTCGCTTGCCATTTGGTCTTTTTTCCAATCCTTTAATCATCCACTCTAAATCAGTTTCTTTTTTTGTTGTTGTTTTCATATCCCATCCTTAACCAATAAGGTTTGTTTGGCAATAAAAGTCGATGAAGAAGTACAAAGTCCATCTGATGACCCTAAATATTGAGATGTACAAAAGTCATGAGTCACACTAGACTCTGAGACTCTGAGAGCACGCTCCATACGTGCTCTCAGAGTCTTTTTCACCTTTAGTCCCACTCACACACACCTTTCAACAGCAGAGGAGATATTTAGTGAGCCAATGTACTGTATGTGTGTGTCTTCTCATTCTGTGTGTGTGTGTGTGTGTGTGTGTGTGTGTGTGTGTGTGTGTGTGTGTGTGTGTGTGTGTGTGTGTGTGTGTTCGTTTGTGCACTGCTCTCATACATGACTGCGTCCACACAAAGACCCCAGCTGGAGGGGAATAATGTCTGTTATCTGCACTCATCCATCCTCTTTCTTAGCTTATACTCTCCTCTGCATCATTCTCCCTCCAGAGTGAAGAGGGGGAAGCTTGCTGTTATTTAAATGGAAATTCAAATGGACAGTTGTGATTTGCTCTCACTCAACATGCACAAAACTCAAAACATAATTTAAACTGAAATGCAAAAAGCGAACTTGTTCCAAGCTTACTGTCGGTATGAAGACTGCCTGCCAATGTTTTAAGTACAATACACGATTCACTTATTTTCATGTTTGCATGTTGTTTACAACACAACCCTGGAAAGTACAATAAATGAAATCAAATTGGAAATGTCATTTGATGTAATCACAGTATTAAATACTACTATTCGGTTTTATTTTCATGTTTTTGCAACAGAGCAGTGTTAACGGTGCCATTTGATTTCCGTTTTTATTGTCAACAAAGACATTTACTCAGAGTCAGAAAACTGTGGATTTGAGCTCACACGGTGAAAATTATTTTTGGGCTCATAGTACCAGACATTTCCAGGTGCCTTATGATCAAAGTGTCAAATTATTTGATAGTTTTGCTTTCCTTGTTCAGTTATGAAAGCAAATAGAAAGGGACATTTTCTGATGTGTTGCCTCCATCAATAGCATTAGCTCAGATACAGTACCTCCTTGTGGACTTTACATAAAGGTCTTAAGCCACACTCTTGTCTCCTAGTAATGTCTTGCAACAGTTTCTGTGAAGAAACAATTCTTCCCCATTACTTTTGACATAATTTCCAATAATAAACAGTGATGGAGTGAGTTTCAATAGACCCTGATGGTCAATACACATTGCTGAAGTTAGCATGCTGAAAATTGTCTTTTTTTTTTTAAGGACATAGCTTTCTGTTAGTTTCCATCAGTTACATTTTTTGTCTATCAGATTTGTTTCTCTCTCCCTGTCACATATCAAATCTGTTGTCCAAAGTCCAGATGAGATACGAAGAGTTGGCAAAATCTGCATTGCACTCTATATGTCTCCACTAGCCTGAACAAAGAAAGAGGGGAGTGTGTACTTCTATCTGTTACTTATCCTGGTAGACAGTTGAGGAAGTGAGGGTGTGTCTCGGGTCAGTGCATGTTGTTGATTTTTAGCTTTAGGATTTAAGGTTAATGTAAAGTCTCGGCAAACAATTGCAAATAATCACTGAAAAGTAATCTAACACTTAGAAGTGTTACATTTTGATACCATTGCCAGATACTAGACCATGAGGTGAAAATGCTCCCAGTCTTCCAGCAAGTTAATTTTTTTTTATTTCAGCCTAAGGATTAAATACTTATTTTGTTGAAATATACCATTTTTGAAGTTTCCAAATATGAATAGTTTGTGTTTCTGTCTGTCTGTGTGTATCAGACTTTGTTTAAACTTTTCCAACCTTATTTCGAAGCATTTAGGTGACCAAACATCTGGCATGTTCTATCAATTTAGTCCTGTTTTTGTAAAAGATGAAGTAATAGATTTTCAAATAAATAGAAACCGTGAGCAACAGAGAGAAATTTATCGCGAGCAGATAGTTAGGAGTTTTGAGAAAAACAGATCCAGATGCGGAGAAAAAGACAAACAGGAAAATGATGATACGTGAGAGAGAGCTTGAGAAACAGAGACAGAGGGTAATGAAGTGTGACATCGATGGATGAGTAAAAGTGAACCTGCTGCCAATGTAAGCAGGCGCTGTCTGTTCTGCTGCTTGTGTGTGTGTGTGTGTGTGTGTGTGTGTGTGTGTGTGTGTGTGTGTGTGTGTGTGTGTGTGTGTGTGTGTGTGTGTGTGTGTGTGTGTGTGTGTGTGTGTGTGTGTGTGTGTGTAACATTGAAATAGAGATGCAAGGACTGTGTGCGCGCACACACATACACACACACACACATAGCGTTAGTTTAGCGTTACTGTCACAATAAGAAATGCAAAGTGGGACTTAACCAAGGGAGAGCTTATGTTGGTAGTATATGTAATTCACACACTCCTGCAGTTTACCAAAATGCACACGTCAGATTTTGAGTTCACTAAATAATGTGAGACAGCTGCACTGCTTAGGATTTTTGAATTGTCAGTGCAGTATTAGTGCAGGATTTTCTTGGTTACAATTCTTTATTGTTTCCATTGACAGGACTTAAATATAAATATTATACAGTTTGCAAAACAGTGATTGATTTTCTCTTTGAGTCTTTTTGTCTAATACATCATAATAGTGCTGTGATTGCCATCCTAAGCTGTAAGTATCCCACCACTATCAAACTTGAGTTACAACTGTTTTGCAGCTGCCATTGAAGTTCTCACAGAAACTGTGTCCAAAGTGTGAAATAGCTGCTACTTTATGCTTTTTTTAATTTATTATTATTTGTTTGAATTAGACTTGTGCAGATTACTTTGTGTACCGACATAAACTGCAACTTGTTGCTGGTGCTTGGGGAGCCTTCAGTTACCATGACTTAAACTGCTGGCTCATCCACATCAGCATTTTGAAGAGATTAAACAATCACATTTAGCCAATCCTTTTGACAACATCAGTCTTTGCTTATTGTTTCGTTGCCATGGTTTAAATGTCTGACAGCATATGAATACACAGCTGTTGGGTTGTCAACACTGAAGTTTTCGATGTTAATGTTAACAGACATGCAAAGAGTCTTACGTTCTTTCTTTTCTTTCATTTTTTTTCCACACCGTCCGATTGCAACCGTCTACAGTGTCTGTGTGTGTTCGGTGTTCACTTCCCCTACTCGTGTCAACTGTCCAGCTAACTAATGCCGTCAGATTTTGTTGCTGAATTGCTGGTGTTTATGTGTGTGTGTGTGTGTGTGTGTGTGTGTGTGTGTGTGTGTGTGTGTGTGTGTGTGTGTGTGTGTGTGTGTGTGTGTGTGTGTGTGTGTGTGTGTGTGTGTGTGTGTGTGTGTGTGTGTGTGTGTGTGTGTGCAGTCTTTATGGTTGTAAGCAGCAGATGCTCTTCTAGAATCTTTGCCAAGTTGCCATGGCAGCTAGAGAGTGGATGAGTTGGGGTTGGGTGGCATGTTATTACTGAACTCAGACATTAATTACTAAAATAACCTATTGGCAACACAGTTCAGATCATATTCAAATATTTTGCCAAAACCAAATCTGAGGCCCTGTTATCTCAAGCTAAACCCAATTTACTACAGTGATTGCAGAACAATCCAAATTTGTACCTCAATGTTACCGCGCTGAAAATGAAATGCATGCCTCCACTCTCATCATACAATGTTCAACGCTTGTTCGCCAAAGGATCTGCAACTTTATTGTGATTAAGCACAGCATGATTGAGGTCAAAGTAAAACAATAACACAAATGAACATTCAGTTTAAGCTGTGCATTCTCAAACGGTTTTATTCACTGATCATCAACTCATTTCAATTTAGATAAAATGTTCACAGGGATAGCTTTGTTCAGCTGTGGGGGTTGGAGTCAGTTCATGATTTGATTTACAAGACAGAGTCGATGTTTTAATACAGGCACAGCACCTTTAGCTGTGAACTTTACCAGGTCCACCGTGTTGACTTCAGCAACCATACAGCCTATTCGTTTCAAAAACAGACTGTTTTCATTTTCACCGTTCCTCTGTGTTTTGTATGTACACTCTGAAGCTTGGCAGACACTGTACTATGGTATTGATCTTGTCTGTTTGTGTTACCGTACACTACATGTTTTATTCCACCTTCTTGCGCTGCCAGAACCTGTGACTTCTCTGCTCACACTTTACAGGATCAATCAACCAGCTAGTGTTGACAAAAACAGAGAAAGGCAGCATTCGGACTGTATCACATCACATCTGTCTCAAGACCGCAGTTTTAAACACAACATGTAGACTACTTCTCCAAGGATATATAATTACTACAGTTTATTATGCCTCTTGTAACAGCAGCCACGAGGGAAATAAGACTGTGGAAATGCTCACACTGCAAGACAGCTGACCAAAATTTCTGATCCATCCAATAGTTCAAGAGCCAAACTGTTGATCTTTCATGTGATTAATTAGGCATCCCCTCAGACCACATGTCAAACAACAACTGATCTGGCAGAAATTCACCTCGTTCTAACTAAACCAACCAATTGAGGGATAAAATCGGTCCAGACTGGGCTGTACCTGCCCCGGCTTTAAAGGCACAAAAACATAACTCTGTCTTACAAGCAGATCCTTTGACATAAAACTGGACTGAATATGAAGTGATTTTTGTGACACTGCGTAACAGAGACAAAAGACAGAAAGGAATCTGCAAAATAGTTAGAGAAAACTGAGTTTCTGTTATCTTGAGGAAAGAGACTCTGCACTCTGCTTCTATTCTCACAGAAGCCATTGATAGTGTGATCTGTTTTTCAGCTCTGTGACGTATATAGCTACATTATTACATTGCAAAAAATTGTGCCACAATATTTTGCTAATACCCTTGTTCAATTGTAATAGAAGCTGGTTGCACGCTCTATTACGACTGGTGAAGAAGGAGTAGATGCTGTAAAATCTATTATGAAGTTGCATCAAAAATGCATTTTCTCAATGCATTCAGTGTCCTTGTTACCAAATCCACCTGGCAAAACCTTTGCTGGAGCTCAAAGAGTGACAAACCTCTGGCTTGAGATGGATTTCACAACCAAGAAAGAGTCGACTAAAAATTAATAATCATTCGCAAATGAGTTCCAGATTCTATTTATATACTCTGAGTGAACAGAATGGAAAGGCAATTGCCCCAGGCCTCAATATGTGGAATTGGTTTGTTAAAAGTTCTCCTTAAGGTAGTGCAGTGGCCTACAACACTGGCATAGTGTACTATTATGCAAATAGCATTTCCAATAATGGTAGAGACAGGGCGCCTAATGTTAATTGAATAGTGAATAGAAAAGTGTGTGTGTGTGTGTGTGTGTGTGTGTGTGTGTGTGTGTGTGTGTGTGTGTGTGTGTGTGTGTGTGTGTGTGTGTGTGTGTGTGTGTGTGTGTGTGTGTGTGTGTGCATACAGTCAAAATCCAGTGCTTCTAATGAGAAACAAAGTACAGACAGCAGGATGAGCGTGGGCTGGAAACCATGGCAACGGCCTTGGTCTCCTCGACATGTGGAGGGAGACACAGAAAGAGCCAGGATGTCATTTAAAACAGTTATTGTGATCAATAATAGAATGGGCGATTGATCAGCCTAATGTGTGATTGCACACACGCATACTTTAGGGACATACACCATCAGTTTAGAGTCTCACACAGTACATGTATACAGTACATATTCCCCAAAGGCTTCCTCTAAAGCCCTCCTCTCGTGGTGGCAACATCGCCCACACAGTTGCATATCTTAAGTGTTGATCTATAGGCATCTGCGTACTTTTGTGTGTGTTTCTTATGTCCGGTTCAAAATCCTTACAGCTCACAGACTTTGTAAGAGTGCAAAGCTTCCTTAGATGCACGTTTATTCACAGGGCCACCTTTGGTATTTTTGTGCTTTGGGGCACATAGGTCCCCTGTTGTGCACTTTAAAATCAGGTGGAACTGAGAGGAAGCAATTACCATATGTCATTAATGGATGTGGTAGAAGCCAGTGTCAATAATCACAGTCATACCAGCTCCTTTCATCCCTTATAAAAAAAAAACCAGCGTGCTCTATGCAGTGTATTACAGACACGTTGTAACTGAACAAAGCCCAGTCACCAAAGAGGATACTGATATTCTTGTTCATGAGGTGCAGACTTGAAGCTATATGCAACTCACACAAATTGGAAAACCACGACACCACAGATATTCTGCATATTGATGGTGGTTTGCATTTGAAACAGAGAGATTCTGCATGTATTACCCACGTGCAATTAAAGTTTGTGGTACAGTTATTAAAAAAGGGCTTATTCCAACCATTGTGCTCAGCCTTGACAACAAAATTACAGTTTTCTGTTTGAAAGACAGAAACATTCAACCCCTACTGTGCCCCCTTCCTATCACCTACAAACAAGTAAGCACAGCAGAGCTCAGAGGCAAACCTTAGACCACCTAAGGCCATTTGTTGATATGCATTTGAACAATCATCAAAATGTTTCCATTAAAAATGAATATGTGGGATTCAGATGAAAATGTGTTATTTACAACTTCCATTTTCCAACACATGTGGGAGTCATTGTGCTAACCAGGAAATTATTTATGTATTAATCATTTGTGCAAGACAGAACAGAGCAAATATGATTTGCTGTGATTATACTGGAGAGATAAGTCAACACATTATTTCCTGAAGGGCCAATTACAAATTTACTGATAGAATATCGCAGATCTTTTTCTCCTGCAGCCATAAGTGTCTTTATTTATTTGTATTTCTTTGCTATTTTATCATTGACAGTACAGTAACAAGGAAGTAAAGCAATATGGGGAGGTTGAATGAGAATGAGCAAGGTCACAGATTTGGTCCAAATTGCCAGCAGCACAAGCAGCGTTTCTTTTTGGAAATATGGAGAACTCTCTGGAAAAGTGTTTACTTCCAGTGGGTGATTAATGAAAGAGTGGTTGTGAGCGTGTTTGTGTATATGTAGCCATTGTTGCATGTCCTGTGAGGAGCTGCAGGTGTGACCTGCTGGGAAGCTTGCCAAAGAGGTGACAAGCCAAAGAAAGAAACGGATGAGTGAGAGAAATGAAGCAGCACAAATGAAAGAGGAAATAAGGAAGAAACAGATGCAGCATTAATGAGACAAGGCATACCCTGCATGTGTAGAGATATCATGTGATATTATGAAAGCTAAAAACAAGTCAAATAAATAAATAGTGGGAGCAGTGAAATGTTACAGAGTTGGAGGATAGAAAGGAAAAGCAGGATAGAAAAACAGAGCGAAGGGGCTCAAAGGAAAGCTAAAGGTGTTAATGAGAGAGGACAAAGAGACAAATGGAAAAAAAAAACCTGTCAGGGAAAAAAAGAGAAACCTATTGAATGAGCAGACTGATTAATGATCATTGATTGTTTACGTCTCCATCTGTTTTCACTCCATCTGCCTGTCAATCTCTTTGTTTTTTAAAACGTTTTCTCTTTCTTTCTTCCTCATTCTTCCACCCGCTGTGTCTCATAATTTCAGTATAACATTGTGTAAAACACAGACGAGACCAAATTCTCACATCAATATCCAAAATCCTATTATTTCTTGCCTCAGGGGAGCTTCTGATCGATCTGTCGTCCTCTGCATGACACCAGAGACAAAAACTCTTAAAAGTTACAGCAGTCAGCGGTCAAAACTATTTCAAGCTCCATTGACTTTTACTTTTTACAGACAAGACTCATTTTACAGAAATATAATTGTAATCAGCGTGAAGCAAAATGTCGAACAATATGTGCAAAGACTCATCCAGTCGGTTGAATGAAAAGTATTATACCAAATTCAGTACTGTGATCTGAAGAGTGATACAAGTCTGGAGCCTCCGTGATAGCGTATTGCTAAGAAATAGGCTGTAGCATCATTATTATTGTGATATGCATCTAAGTTGTTTACCTAAAATAATTTTACTTTTTGGAATGTGATATAAACTCATGTACCAGTTAAGCCAGTTGGTCTTCTTGCCCTGTGAGCCCAGAGAATTAAAGGAGCAGTGTGTAGAGTTGAGTGGCATTTAGCATTGCCGGTTTCAACCAACTGAACACCCCTCGCCTCATCCTCCTCTTTCGAGTGGATAAGGCAGCTGAAAGGCCCTCTCAAGGGTCAATGTTTGGCTTTTCACAACTGGACTACTGTAGAAACGTGGCGCTGCAGCATGGTGCACTCTGTGGAAGAGGACCTGCCCCCCATTGAAGGAGCAGTGTGTAGAATTTAGTGGCAAATGAAGGGCTCACTCTAAGGTAATGGAAATATTAGTTACAGGTGATTATACACTGATGGAAAACATAGTTATGACTTGTATTTGATTTCTGCCAATAGATCCCCCTAAACCCTGAACACTGCACCTTTAAGTTATGGGAAAAAAAATGTTGTTATGCAAAGTCTTTCCATCTTTCTCTCTTTCTAAATTTGGGTTGGTCATTTTGGCCTTCAGTCCAGAGTTCATGTATATTTTTTTCATGTCCGTATAACCAAAACAATACCTAATAGAAACACACTTCTTAACCAGTCATAAGGACCACTGAAGGAGTATATCTTGGCTTACCTATTAAAACAAGCCAAACAATCTTAGGCAGCAGAAGCATCGTGCACCCCCCACCCCTCCCCCAATCAACTCCCAGCCGTTTCACACCCATGCAAATATGACACCCTTTATTTATGCACATTACATCCTTGTGCACATTTATTTGAATGGTTACAGGTAATGGATAGCGATCTAGAAATGCTTCCACTGTGATGTATTACCACAGCTCAGAGGCAGAGGGTGATGACAACAATGACAGAAAGAAAGAGAAGACACACTCTGGAAGACAGACAAGGCAGTATGCACACACGCACACACTGAGACACACACACACACACACACACACACACACACACACACACACACACACACACACACACACACACACACACACACACACACACACACACACACACACACACACACACACACACACACACACACACACACAGAAACTCCCAGCAACACATTGGATCTCCAATTAGACTGAGGCAGCAAGTCTTGCTGTAGGAGAAAATGAGTTTTGTTCCCAGGAGGCTCAGAGTGACAGAGAGAGAGAAGGACAGAAACAAGATAGAAAGACAGAAAGAGAAGAAGGAAGACAGAGATACAGAAAAAAAGACCGAAAGAAACTAATTTCCACTGGAAGAGCGGAGGATCATTGTCTTGCTTGAGGCCGTGTTGGCAGTATAGTTGTAAAAGGACGAGAGAAGATTTGTCATTCACAACCACTTCTTTCTCTTTATCTGGCTCTCTCTCACATACAAACACTCTCACTTAGCAATCTGTTCTTCCTTGAGGAGCATTAAACCCAAATTTCCTCCAAAACAAAAATTAAACGACAGCGATATGTCCCAACAGTTGATGTGTGTGTGTGTGTGTGTGTGTGTGTGTGTGTGTGTGTGTGTGTGTGTGTGTGTGTGTGTGTGTGTGTGTGTGTGTGTGTGTGTGTGTGTGTGTGTGTGTGTGTGTGCGCGTGCATTGTGAGGTAGTTACATTCGTCTTGCTGGTGTCTGACGGAGGATGGCTGCTGAGCTGCAGCCAAAATACTCCGTTTGACCTAGATCATCTCAGCACCCAGCTGGTGTGTGTGTGTGTGTGTGTGTGTGTGTGTGTGTGTGTGTGTGTGCGTGCGTGCGTGCGTGCGCCTGACTGCCTGTGCATGGTTGTTATGCCTATTTCCCAGCAATATGATGAAATTTTGACATTGCCCATAATGATGTAATAGCTCCCTCCCACATATCCGCTGACTCTCTGACAATCATTCTGTTTGTGCCTCTTTCAACAGTGTTTTTTTCTTTTGTCGGCCCATTCCTGCAAAGAAACTGTAGCACTCACCAAAGTAGATGTCTTCCAAAGTTTCTACAGTTGTATATGTGATATAGGGTCTATTTGTTACAGTCACACATTGGTGCCCCAGCATTTCATTATGAGTCAATATTTTTTACACAGTCAGCTAATCAGATTTGTTTCTTTTAACTTTTAGTTAGTTATTTCTGTCAAAGTCAGTTGCTAAGGTTGTTGCTAAGGCTGTATGTACGGTTGCATGAATCCAACTAGATTCAGACTGAAACATGTACGGATGTGTTAAATAAGTTGGCAGTCTGAGTAAAGAACAAGAAGATGTGTACTACTGCATTTAGTTTTTATACTGTAGACTCTGGTGCTGGTGGAAGTCTGCAGAGTTTTTGGAAGCTGGCCAATGAGAACAGAGTGGGCCCTTAAAGAGATGGCCTGTTTCAGACAGAGGATGAACTGAGGGGCTGAATAAAGGGCTAAGAAAGATAAATGAGGATGATTTTGATATGCTAGGACAGCCCTCGATTAAAACTATACACATGGAAATGTGCTTGATGTGTCTCCTTTAATGGAGACCAGCTGAGATAAAAAAAAAAAAAACAAAACAAAACAACAACACTTGGCTCTGACTTAATCCCTGCAGTTCTCAGAGTGACAGCACTGGAAAAATGATTTGTTGTTACGTCTTCGGGAATGAATTAACACCACGTGATGTGATTGTAACAGCTACTAACAGGCTACCTCTGTCTGTGACTTGTTGTCTTCTGGTTGTAGATAACAGTGTCCTCTGGACTGTAGCCAACCATGGACATGTGTATCACAGCTCGGTGCAGGTTTCCTTTTATTTAGATGAAGACATGCAGACAGAAAACACACCAAAATCTTTCAACAAAACAGTTCCTCCCTGTATCATTGGGGTGGCTGTGGCTCAGATGGAACAGGAGGTTTCCCACTAATTGAATGGTTGGCAGTTTGATCTCCATCCCCTCCTGTACACATACCGAAGTGTCCTTGGGCAAGACACTTGAACCCCTAGTTGCTCTCGATGGCAGGCCAGCACTGTGTACGGCAACTCTGCTGCCATCGGGGTGTGAATGTGTGTGTGAATGGGAGGCAAATTGTGAAGCACTTTGAGTCCGCTAAAGTAAAAAGGTGCAATAGAAGTGCAGACCACTTACGATTCAACGCCATGTCATTTGAACCTCTATTCATAATAGGTGGATGCCAGCCCTCCCCTTTGTTGTTGATTTGTATTATTCCAAAAGCCTCTGCAGCATAATCACCATAAGTAATTTGAACCGACCAAATGACTCCACCACATATTCAGAAGTTTAGTTTGGATGTGAAACAGTGGAGCAGGTATTTTTATCTTCACTGATCAATTGACGGGGTGTTGGAGTTTGTCAAACGTTTCTTGCGTGTGTTTTTGTGTGTTTCTTTGCAGTGACGGATGGGCGGACAGGTATGACGTGACAGACGGCTATGTTAAGGAGGCAGCCGGCGGGATTACCATCAAGCTCCAGTCAGCTGACGTGAAATGGTTTGATGAATACTACCTTAAACTTCATCCTGAAAACAACCTCAGGAACCCCTGGTTCCCAGAGTTCTGGCAGCATCGTTTTCACTGTCGACTGAAAGGTCACCCGCAGGAGAGCAGCAAGTACAATCGCACCTGTGGCAGTAAGAGCACACACAAATAACAACACCAGCAAAATAGAAATGGAACATTGTTTTATTACCAGATTTATGTAGGTTAGATTCTGTTGATTGTCCACATCCTGTGAGACTTATTGGGATGAGACCCAACATTTACAGATGTACTGTACTGGGGTACAGGAAAAGAGAGCGACTGCATTGTTTTGGAATAACATAACAGGCTACCGTACCAATCTGCATTTTTTTTATTGACAGGCTTTGACAATGGTCATTATTAATGCAAATAATATACAAACAGACCGGCTGAGCACACCCACACACCTCCACACAGACCATATGGATACACACAGCCTCCTCGTTCATCTGGAGATATCTCTTGTGGCTGTGACTGAACCCTCCTTTCATTTCATCTCTGTATTCATCTCCCCCCAGCCCTCCCTTTCTGTTTCGTTCCCTCCATTCATAGGCAAAACAGTGTGTGAGCGACGCATCAAAGGTAGTCATGTCTCGTGTATTTTAATGAAATGGGACGTGAAATACAAATGAACAGGACACATAAAAAGATGGAAGGAAATGAGATGTGGAGGTGGAAAGTAACCGAGGAAGAGGATAGAGAGTTGTCTTTGATGTTAGGGGGGGAAAAAGGAGCGTTGTTTTTCATAAAACAAGAAAGAAAATTGAGAGTATCTGATATACCTGCCTTTTCCCTTCTACCTGTCCAATCCCCCTCCCCCCCGTTGTCCATCCACTCTGCAGAGCGAGAGTCCCTTCGGCAGCAGTATGCACAGGACACTAAGATGGGGTTTGTCATTAATGCCATCTACTCGATGGCATATGGCCTGCATAACATGCAGCGGGCACTCTGCCCAGGCTATCAGGTACGTGCTGCTCTGATGGTTAAATGGATAGACATAGTAGGAGAAACCAAGGAGATAGACAAGTGAGATGAAGGGCTGGAAAAGGGGAATATTGAGACCAGAAGTGTACACCAGTCTGGGTATTGCTGCCATGTTACAGTAGACTTTGTTGCCATGTGGCTCCTTATTGATTTATTGTCAAAATACATACAGTGAGGGTCTAAAAGTCTCAAGACCACTAATGAAAATACTGCTAGTTTGTATTTGCTTCATATTTAATGCAACTATATCCATTGCAAATGAGTGAAAAGAAAAAAGTTGAATCTATGACAAATGTGTACAAATTTAAGAATGTCTTCGTGTTTGGTGCGTCTTCCTTTTGCTTTAATGACAGCTGCACTTGACTTGCACGGACTCCACAAGGGCAAAACCTGATAACCCACTTCATTCCAGCATGATTGGACAATTTTCAAAAGGACTAATGGTTATGTGAGGAACGTTTGGCCTTCCATAAATCTTCAGTGAGGTTGAGGTCGGGTAACTGTGGAAGAAAGTCAACGACCGTCAGCCCTCCTTGGTCTTTTTTGTTTTTCAAATTGTTCTTGGAAAGCTTTCAGGAGTGTTTGGGCCCGTTTTCCTTCTGCAGTGTGAATCCCACATCTTAAAGATGTTAACCACAGAGTCAGGGTGGAGTCAATTTATTGCGGGTGTCCAACTCCAGAGTAGCAAAACACCTGCACACTTGAATATTCCCACCACCACATTTCACTGTTAGTTTGATAACCTGTAGGGTCATTCTTTCTCTTGTTGCTCTCATTGCATACACCCCTCTGTTTTATTGCTGACATGCTGATCCTGCAGTTAATATTTAGAAATTCAGTGCCTCCACCCGCAGCTTATTTTTCTTCTGTAACATCAGGATCAAAAACACATCAGTGCTGCTTAATTTTTATGGTCTTAGACTCATTGGTTTTAACTTTGTGACAATGACTTCAAACATGATTCTTACAAACATGTAAATTGAAATATAATATTTTGGGCACAGGCTTTCAATTCTGTCTAAACTTCATGAGATGGATGTACAAAATGTCACAGTGATTGTCCTGAATGGGACTGTTGCGGGATAGAAAAACAAAACCTGTTACACTGTACATCTGACATTTCTTATAACTTAGAAGGTCTGACACCATCATGTTTTATTAGGGTAAAGTTTATCTTTATATTACGTTAGTTCCACAGTATAATAAACATGTTTTGAATATGAATAAAGGTTAGGTTAAACTGAAGGAATATTTTACCATTCATAAGCTTTTGTATTCAATCGTTTGAATGACTATTGACCACCATTTCCTCACATAAAAGTACAGAACTTTTTGGTTGGACATGACGTTATTGTTCATGTATTTTAAGGGCCTGTGCGATGCCATGCGACCTATAGATGGTGCTACACTGCTGAACTTCCTGATGAAAACCAACTTCACCGGTGTTTCAGGGGAGGGAATCTTATTTGATGTAAATGGGGACTCACCTGGCAGGTAGGCACAATAACTGGGCAGAGATGTCACTGGAGTCTTTTTTTGTAGATCTGTTGGTTTATAGAAGCAACACTATGTGTTGTTTAGCGTGTGTAATGTCCACTCTATGTTTCCCTTTTATTTATTACAGGTATGAAATAATGAACTTTAAAAAGATGGGGAAGGACTACTACGACTACATTAATGTTGGCAGTTGGGACAACCGTGGCTTGAAGATAGATGATGATGAAATCTGGCCCAACAAAGAAGCATTCATTAAGTCGGTCTGCAGTGAACCCTGTGACAAAGGACAGATTAAGGTAAAATCACAGTACAGATAAAGATATCTGCTTCCACAAAGTATTTTTTAATTATTTACATGCTGCACTTTATAAAATATATCTGTATAAAATAATATGTGTCTCTGAATGGACAAAACGAAAATCAGTCACAAAGAGTGTTTATACATTTTAATACATTAGATTAGACAATGGATTGAAATATTGAGCGAGAAGGGTTCTTGGGGAATTTTCCTTTTCATCGCGACCTGATTAAATTACTTTATAAAGCTCTGCATGGTTTGGCACCATCCTTCACCTCAGATCTCCTGCGCCCATATTCTACATCCAGACACCTCAGACCCTCTGATAGTTCTCTCTGTTCCTCGTTCACAGTCAATATCCAAATATGACTGAGCTTTTTTCTCGTGCTGCCACCAGACTGTGTCACAGTTTTCCCCTCACTGTCAGATCTTCTCTTCTCTTCTTTTGATTTGACTAAAATGAAAGCCTTACACAAGTACAGTGGTACAAGTATGTGAGGTGGCATATAGACAAATAATCCACATGCCCACCGCTGACATGACCACAAATCTATGAAACTATTCAGACACAAGGCAACCAAAGGGATTCACAGAGACATAGAAATACAAACACAAAGCAATGAATAAAGTAATAAGTACGAAGAAATATTCTGTCTCTTCCAGGTGATCCGTAAAGGTGAGGTGAGCTGCTGCTGGACGTGCACTCCCTGTAAAGAAAATGAATTTGTGTTTGACGAGTACACCTGCCGAGCCTGTGAACTGGGCTCCTGGCCCACTGACGACCTCACAGGTCAGTATTTCTATGCTAATGTTTGCATGTTTATTTATAGCCTTTGACTGCTTTCTCAGAGACAAGAAAATACCTGAATAGAAACGCTGCAGTATTACTGTAATACTGTAGAAGTGATCTTAATTGAGGAAAAACAGTGTGCATGTGCATTTCTATGTGTGGGATCATAGGAAAGATAAAGGAGGAGAATGACTTTTTTTTTTCTTGATCCAGTGTGTTATTAATGTATATTGTTATTATACAGAGCCAGCAGTTGACCCTCCCCTCCGCTTTCCCTCTCCTCCCCCTCCCTTCCCTCCCATCCCCTCCCTATCGCTCAGCTCTTTAATTTGTTACCAACATGATCACTAGTGTTTTTAATTAGTCTGCATCAAGACAAGCTATCAGTGCAAATGCTTTTCAGTCGCAATGAAAATGTATTTCCCCTCCAATGTGTTTGAAGCGTTTGGACATTGCCTTGTTGTGCTTTCAGCTGCTCATTATACTCCATGCTAGCTCCTCACCATGCTCAATGATTAAAACATGAATCGAGCCCTGCTGGAAATTCAGATGGAGCTCCACTGCCAGAGACAGAAGCATCTTAGACTAAAATATAAATTTTCCATCGAAAGTTGACAGTGGAGAAAGAATGAGATAAAAGAATTGAAGATCGGGGTTATTTGTCTATTAGTTTGTGTGTATGTTTGTGTGTGTGTGTGTGTGTGTGTGTGTGTGTGTGTGTGTGTGTGTGTGTGTGTGTGTGTGTGTGTGTGTGTGTGTGTGTGTGTGTGTGTGTGTGTGTGTGTGTGTGATTTCATCAACAATAAGTGCTGTTTGTCCCCCTGTGGGGCTATATGGAACAGTAATAATGAGGTGTAAACAAACTGCTTGCTCTATTCCACCAGCAGACATTTTGATCTCTCTCCCTCGGTCCAAAAGAAAGGAGAGTAAAAGTGCAAGAAATGAAAGGAGGGAAAGATAAAGAGGCAGAGAGAATAGATGAAGGTAGAGCAAGGTCTCAACTGACAGGGACAAAGTGGGTGTGAAAACCTTAGAAAGCTACACAGCAAAGACAAAAAGACTGCAAGAAAAGTGACTTAGAAACATAAAGTGACGGTAAAAGTGAGTGTGAAAGAGAGAGGGAGAGCTGGAGAGATGGAGAAGAATAGAGACTCTGACACAAGCAGTAGCCAGTGAAAGCGAAAGGAGCAGAAAAAGGGAGGATTAGCTTTTGGAAATTGAGCCTCTCCACTGATCGGGAAAGTTCCACAGTCTGAGTCTGAGAACGTTTGAAGGAGGTCGCCTTGAAATGTTGGCAGAACCCTCCAAGTGGCCCCTCTCCCCTTAATGCCCAGGTTTGGCTTATAGTCAAACAACACAATTTCCTGCAGGTTCAGTGAGCTATTTAAGTATTACGTTGCTGACATAGCCAATGCTTTTGGACTGCTCTTTGAAAGCCCATGAGGAAAACACAGATCTGGGATTTTCATCCTGGCATCTTTATTTATGTGGGCAGGATTAATTGGAGCTAAATTATCTGCGAGTTCCTTAGTTTCCTCCCACCTTACATTTTCATGGGTGGGTGGTCTTTATACCTCATCACCAGGCAGTATACTGTAGTCCCTATTTATCACAAAAGCGCTGTGCTTCAGTAGTAACAAAAACATGATCTGTATTAGGTGAAATGATTATCTAAGTACCAGCTTTCTTAAAATTAGAAACTAATAGATTTATATCTGTGATTTTGTTGTGAAGTTGCTCTTTTTTTCATATTTATGGTTTCTTTTCAGTCTTTAAATAAAACCATCAGACTGACTGTTTCACATGTACTGCATGGGATTGAACACCTGACACCTGAGATTATGATTTACATAGATTATATCAGTGTTATTTTCTCAATGATATACTGTAAACCAGGAGGTGAACCACATGCAGAACGAGTTTTTTTTTTTTTTTTTTGTTAACGTTCTCTTGGCTCCCATTCAGCAATAAGGCTGTTGCTTATGCCCCTAGACCTAACCACATCATGGATTTAATCAACTCTATTGACTGTGTTAAAGACCAAGTTATTAAATTACTTGAGTCTTTTTAAATGACTCTTCCTTCTCTTCCTGTTTGTCTATAATTTACAAGGCTGCAGTGCAGTTGTGTGTTGTGTGTACATGTACATGTACGTTTACATGTATGTGCCTGCAGAAAGAGAGAAAGGAAGGAAATGTATAAGGGCAGAAAGTCTGAGCTTCTGCAGTACACCGAGACCGGCCAACTGGATCATTTCAGCCAGCATTAAGACGGAATGTAATTAGAACTGTCCTCTTAATTAATGACACTTTATCTCCTTGCTTATGATGAAGACAGAGATGGAGCGATAAAATTAGGGAACAAGCTGGGAGGGATGAGGATGTGGAGAGATAAGAGAGATATTAAGGGAAATAAAAAAGGGCTTGTGATGGATGGTTATTACGAAGAAAAAAGGAAGTGACGGGGAAAAGAAATACTGAATGGCAGGGAAAGAGGAAGAGGAGGAGAAAAAAAATAAGGGAGACAATTGAAAGAGTGGACTCCAAAGAAATAGCAGCAGAGCATTAGTGGTATTAGTAGTAGCATTGCATAAACAAGCTGAAACATTGCAGAGAAAGAAAGAACAATGTGTATGAGAGAAAAAGGAAAATTTGGAGTGCAACAGTGGATAATGAAGGAGTCATACTGAGTAATTGGTACAATCCATTCCGTGGATTGGTTATAGATTAATCATAACTAAATATGAACTCGCCTGTGTCACATTTTCCTGTTTTCTTATCATGTATTTGATATTTGGTCAGACCCATAGCAAGCTGTTTACACAAGTTGCAGGCTTTGACTGCAGGCGAAGCTGAGCAGATGGATAATTGTAAAGCCTTTCCCACCTGGAGGCCTGAAGGTCGCTCCAACCTTGATCTGTTAAGGACATCCCATCCCTTGTGCAATGAAGGTTATCTTAAATCAGATTAGTTCAAAACTCAATGTAAAATGCTGTGACGGAGGCAAAAGGCAAATGAGAAAGCGAGTGTGAAGAATAAATATGCAGTTAAATCTTCAACCAGTGTGGCAGTCTTAACAAAAACTGATGATTTATTTTCTAGGCTTCTCACATATCAAATAAAAGGCTTTTAATAATTTTGTCTTAATAAATACCACTTCTCATACTTGTGTCCACCCTCCCCAGGCTGTGACCCAATACCAGTAGAGTACCTCCGCTGGGGAGACCCAGAACCCATTGCTGCTGTGGTCTTTGCCTGCCTCGGTCTCATGGCCACACTCTTTGTCACTGCAGTCTTCATTAGGTAACAAATCTCCTAACTTAAAAAATATATGAAATGAGGTAAAGAATACAATTAGTGCTAGACTGGATGGACAAACCCTTTTTTAAATGTTTTTACTTTGTCACACTTTTCCTGCTTGTTCAAATTCTTGTCTGCATATGTGTATACGTCTTCGCTTAAAAACATGTTTGTCTGAATATGTGTGTTCAGGTTCCGGGACACACCAGTGGTGAAATCTTCCAGTAGAGAGCTTTGTTACATAATACTGGCAGGGATCTGCCTGGGATACCTGTGTACCTTCAGCCTCATAACCAAACCCCATGTCATCCACTGCTACCTCCAGCGGCTGGGAATAGGCCTGTCACCTGCCATGAGCTACTCTGCGCTTGTCACCAAGGTAAGGACCGGGTTAAAGATTCGTGAAACAATTACGAGATTGCAGTAAGATTAAAGTAATTAACTCCAAAGATTTGAAATACCCCTGACATTAGATATTCTGCAGTCTAAGGTGCCTTAGTCTTCATTGTTCTGTAGGGAATAGCCAAAGAAAAGCTTCAGATGCCAGGGAATCAACAGGAGGGATACAGCTGCGGGTAGAAGGAAAACAGTGGACTTTATCATAAAGAAACAGGGAAACAGGCTGGGGACGTAGTCCCCTGACACTGCAGATTACCATAGACTGAGAGGATGTACCATAACATCAGTAGGAGGCCATAGGTCTGTCCTGGCCCTTTCCCCTTGGGCTTTGGGACCAGAGGATGAGGGAATAGGAAGGTTGAAATAACTGAAACAGAAAGAACCTCCCATCGGAAGTGACTGTGAGCTCACAGCGCTACTTTCTTTCCATTGATATGTCTGCAGAATAACAGCTGCTGCAGGGTAGCAATAAAGAGAGCAGATGGCTAGAATATAGATACAGTATGATCAGTATATACTACATGTCCTGATGATGTTTGGGATGTGACCCCAGACGAACCGCATTGCTCGGATCCTGGCAGGAAGCAAGAAGAAGATCTGTACAAAGAAACCTCGCTTCATGTCGGCCTGTGCTCAGCTCATCATTGCCTTCCTCCTTATACTGCTACAGCTGGGCATCATTGTAGCTCTCTTCCTCATGGAGCCACCTGAGGTAGGCTTTGTGTGAGTGAGTGAGTGAGTGAGTGAGTGAGTGAGTGAGTGAGTGAGTGAGTGAGTGAGTGAGTGAGTGAGTGAGTGAGTGAGTGAGTGAGTGAGTGAGTGAGTGAGTGAGTGAGTGAGTGAGTGAGTGAGTGAGTGTGAGCAGGTAAACGGAAACATAAAGAAGAAAGAGTTAAATCAGAAACTACAATTACCGCCTGGTGGTTGTATGCCTACGCTAACCACTCAAGTTCATGTACATACATGTGCCACATTTGTTCAGATTTCCTCAAGGCGATCCTGAGATATCTTGTTTATAGTGGGACATGGATGTGAACTTCCTGTGACCTTAAACTTTGAACTTTGACTGTCAAACTTGAATCAGTTCATCTTTGAGGCCAAGTGACCGTTTGTACCACATTTGAAGAAATTCCATCCAGGCGTTCCAGAGATATCATGTTCACGTGTGTCGAATTGAAGTTACAATGACCTTGAACTTTGACTTTTGCCCCCAAATATATAATCAGTTCATCCTTCACATTAGGTGAATGTCTTTGCCAAGTTTGAAGAAATTCCCCCAAGGCAATCCTTGAGATATCGTGTTCACAAGAACTGGACGGACAGATGGATGGACGACACAGAGACATAAAATTACATAATAATAGAATTTGGCCTCTGATCTCTAAGCATCTGTTTCTTTGTATATCACTGATGTTTTAAGACAATTTGACAAAGACAGTAGCAAATGTATTTGTATTTCAACAGTGTCATACCTTTAGAGACTGCTGCAGTATGTTTGTTGGTCTAATCCAAAACACCGCAGTTTTCAGTGGCTGCTGAACAATCCTGCTTTAAGACTGTGCTGGCATTAAATTCTATGCCAGCAGACTTCAAATGTTATTCATACAAAGTTGGCAGTGTAATGAATGGAAAGTCAGTTTATTTGTATTGCTTTCCCAGTCTTTATTAGACATGCTTCTCTTGTTACATAATCGTAGCCAGCGTTGCCCTTTTTCTTAAAGAAGCATAGAAAAGATGTTTTTAGCAACAGCCATGTTAGGTTTTGAATCAATTCCCTCCTGCGTGTTTACAGGTGATCCATGACTATCCCAGCATCCGCCAGGTCAACCTCATCTGCAACACCACTAACCTCGGAGTGGTTGCCCCGCTGGGATACAACGGCCTGCTCATCCTCAGCTGCACCTTTTATGCCTTCAAGGTACCGGCGTTTGTGAATATTTGTCATTACTACCTGAACATCAAACGTTTGTGGTGACTTGGTATTTTGCTCTGGAGCACAGTATTGAAATTGATCTAAATGGCAACATCGCAATTGGCAAAATTGGCAACTATTGGGTGTTAAAAATCCAAAGCCAGAGGTTATTAAGTGCAGAAATACTCATACTACAGCTGTCCTATTAGTAGTATGCAGAGTACGTCTTGTCTTTCTACAAGCTGCTATATGTGAAAAGCAATAATGGGAAAAGAAATGAATGAACCACTGTTGATGTTTTCTGCTTTAAAACCTTTCAGCAAGCAGTAAATGAAATTCTGTTACACCAAGCACATTATAAAGTCAATGTTTGATTATCGGTGGCCTGCAGCCATCCATTTTCTGTGGAGTGTGAGAGCAGAATTGTAAAGAGAAACAAAGGCAGAAATACGCTTCACCTCAAGCAAATAAATGAACCATTTAGGAGCACAGCAGCTGGGCAAACCAATGTGGATTTGGGGTTGTGACCCCCATGCAGTGTTTAACTTTTTTTTTTATTTTCCTAAATTATGGCAGAATACACGGAAGGATTCAACACCAATAAAGACATGCGATAATAATTGCTTCAATTTGGTCTCTCTCTCTGTCTCTCTTTCCCTCTCTCTCTCTTCAAGACCCGCAACGTCCCAGCTAATTTCAATGAGGCTAAATACATTGCCTTCACCATGTACACCACCTGTATTATCTGGCTGGCGTTCGTACCCATCTACTTTGGTTCCAACTACAAAATAATCACCATGTGCTTCAGTGTCAGCCTCAGTGCCACCGTGGCTCTGTGCTGCATGTTTGTACCCAAGGTAAGGTTGAAGCTAACGTCCACTGTTTCGCCTTCTTACTGCTTTGATCTCTTTATTTCCTCATGCTTTTCAGTCTCTTCGACAAGCCACCAAAATGACCTGTTTCTGATTGGTTGTCAGGTGTTCATGGATAGTTCATATCAGGAAATCTCAACCAATCTGGTTGTTATATGAATCAAAACTAGCCATTGCAACAGCACTGTGCTTTAAAGCTGTGTTATTCCAATAACTGCAGGCCCCTCTGTCCCAGTTTGTGAATATTTATTGTTACTCTCACGATTTAGAAAGCAGTACTATTTTATCACCGGGCACATCTATTTTCCTGCCGGGGTGACATCTTTCCTTCAGTTGTGTTTTGCACACGAGACAACACAATTTGTTTTGATGCATGTGGCATGGTAAGGGCGGCACGGTGGTGCAGTGGTTAGCACTGTCGCCTCACAGCAAAAAGGTTCTGGGTTCGAATCCGGTCCTGGGCCTTTCTGTGCGGAGTTTGCATGTTCTCCCTGTGCTTGCGTGGGTTCTCTCCGGGTTCTCCGGCTTCCTCCCATCATCCAAAAACATGCACTTCAGGTCAGGTTACCTGGCGCCGCGGTCGTGGCAGCCTGCTGCAGCATCTCCCCCCTGAGAGCCCCCCTGCTGTAGTGAAGAAATTTCCCCTCGGGGATTAATAAAGTGTATAAAATCTAAAATCTAAAAAAATTAAGTACCTCTTTTTTGTTGCTTGTGGCCAAGTTGACAGTCTGAAAGAGTCCCAGTCATTACAGCGGTGATGCACAAGCAGCAGTCCCTGTTCATTTGAATAAATACTTAGAAACTTGAGTTACATTTTCACCACTTACGTGCATCCAAGAGATTTTTTTTATTATCACGCATCATATTTTCTACACTTACAATAGCTACATATTCCTGTGGAAAGCCTGAGCATAAATGCAATCAGTCAAAAGTACATAGCTTGTGCTTCAATTGAGATTTGTCATTTTCCTATAGTTTTACATTAATAATAAGGGACTTCATGACTCTCCTTATAAAAAGAGGGTTTTGTAAAGACAAATAGCAACACAGTGTGTCCAGAAATCCACACAGTACTGTATGTCTTTGCTGTTTTTTATGCAACTGTTTGGCCAAGTTTAAATCACATGAGCTTTGTTTTTCTTTTTCCTATCAGGTGTACATCATTCTGGCCAAACCAGAGCGTAATGTGCGCAGTGCCTTTACCACGAGCACAGTGGTGCGCATGCATGTGGGCGACGGCAAATCGTCGTCAGCTGCCAGCCGCTCTTCCAGCCTGGTTAACCTGTGGAAACGCACAGGCTCTACCGGAGAGACTCTCAGGTATATCTGTATGTGTGTGGACCTGTGTGCTCACTAGAGGCTTGTTGGCCAGGTTAATGCCAGGTCATACTCGTCAATTGCAGTCTAAGCCACCATTTCGGTAATGGCCCCACTCTGAGACTATTTATGGTGCATGTGTGTGTGTTTGAGCTCACTTAGATTGATTCTCTGAACTCCCCTGAGTCTTCTTCTGACCCCAACATGAACCGCAGACAATTGCCGAATGGAGAAATGGAGAGGGAAGAAGGACAGAGACAGGAATGAACTGAGGAAGGGAGCATGAGAAGATTGAAAAGAGACATAAAAGTGGAGGAACAAAATAGATAGAGAGAGAGATGAGGAGCAGAAGAGATGAAAAAAGAAAGACAAGAGAAGGCTGCAGGTGTAGTGTGGAAAGGAAGGATATAATAGCTTTCACACCCAGCTTAAGGCCATCCACAAGTCATCTACAGTGACAAGAAAACCGATCAAAGAACACAAAGGGAGTGATGTGCCATCACTTGCCCAAAATATGAAAGGAGAAAAATAGAGAATACATTTTCGTTTGTCAGCAGGTTACTGCAGCTCACCCCGCTTGGCAAGCAAGATTTCAATCACACTGTTATAAGAAATGTCAGGAGTGTTTCCATCTTCGTTCCCTTTATTCCTCTCTTCCCCTCTCCGTCTCTTTTGGTCCTGTTGTCCTCTGTGGGAGGTGGTAATTGGCAGGTCTCCTCAGAGCAGCGCTGGAAGTTATAGCCTTTGAGATGCTGTCATTGTGCAGACTGAACAGACTCAGACGGACATGAATCCAGCAGACCAGACAGAAAAGAAGAAATATTTGACTGATGTTTCAACCAAATGTTTGAACTAGTGAAGAGTGCTTGGTTTACCTTTAACAGACATTTAAACCAGCCTGAGCTGGATACAGTGTATGTAAGATAAGTTTTTTCAAAAAGCACTTTTGCATGTGCAACATGTGTTTCTACCAGTAGCAGATTTGTATTTGTCCAGCTTGTGCCAAAGCCTGCTGTACAAGACTCATCCTATGGGATCAAATGAGTAGATCAAAGCAATATTTACATGTTATGTGTGTGTGGACATGCAATGTGTGCGTATGTCTGAGCCTGTGTCTCACATAATCTATGTGTGTGTCTCCAGGGTGATTTGAGTTAATTTCACCCGCAGCCACGGTGGTGTGAGGTTTAATCAGGAGTTCCACTCTAGATTAATCACACTAATTAACCTGACAAAGGGGGGGGGGGGGGGGGCACGTAGCACTGTGACTGACGTGAAGCAGAGAAAAGTGTAAAAAAAATTTTAAGGAGAAATGGTAAAATGATGAGAGAATCTGCCAAAGAAAAATGAAAAACAGACTTTTGGGTAAAATTAGGACAGAAAATAAATTGCAGTAAAATTACTCAGCGTATGAGGTCCAACTCAAGGCTCCATTTGAATTTGTTTGTGTCTATTAATTGGCATTACTCGTCACGATAACTAGATTCACTTATATAAGTAATGAAGAACATAATACATTTAGATTGACATTCATTGTAGAAACAGGTTTTGAAAATAATCTTATAATACTGATTTTACAAGCTATACAAGTAAAGCAAGGTATATGATGTTATAGGAAGAAACAACATATCTATATTTCAAATGTCATAGCAATGTGATAGAAAAAGTGGTATGACGAATCCGCTGAGTAGAATATTAACAAAAAAAAGCTGTATATATTATTTGAAAGAAAGTGCAAAGTGTGTTTACAGTAACCACATTCAGCTGACAGGCAGAAAATAGAGTCGACAGTTTGAGGAAGTGAAATAAATTTTTAGTCTATTGTTCAGTTCTCTTTTTCTTTCCATAAAAAGTCTGGATCGAGACACGACAAAACAACCAATCTCTTGATTCCCTTTCTGCTGTATCTAAACTGAAAAAATTCAACATCAAACTGACAAAGAAAGTGGGTAAATCTACCTCCACAGTCTAACCCCCACCACCCCCTTCCTTGTCTTTCCTTCCTTACTGTTCTGCAGCTCCAACGGTAAATCAGTGTCTTGGGCGCAGACAGAGCGCAGCAGTTCACGTGGCAACCACCTGTGGCAGCGGCTGTCCTTCCACATCAAGAAGAAGGAGAACAACCAGACTGCTGTGATCAAGCCCTTCTCCAAAACCTCTGAGGAGCGGTACTGCGGTGGGGCAGACCTGCCCCCACACGTCCCTCTGCCCTCCCTCCCCTCCATGTCCTCCCTGCCCACCCATCCTGACACCGGCACCGACAAGACGCTGTACGAGCTCTCGGAAGCAGAGGAGTGCTACTCTATCACGTACCGGCCGCAGACGCCTTCCCCGATCAGCACTGTCAGCCAGAGAATAGGAATTGGTTTCGGGGAGGAGCCTCAGATGGCCGGTATTCCAAAGTACCAGAGCAGCATTTGCAGCGGCGGCAGCGGCAGCGGCAGCAGTTGTGGACCCCCCAGCAGTGGCTCCGTTGTAGCTGGGAGTGACTGTCGTTTGGTCGCCGTGGACGATCAGCCAGTACGTGGCCAGAGTTCACTGATGGATCAGATCAGCTGTGTGGTTAACCGCTTCACCGCCAACATCACCGAGCTCAACAGCATGATGCTTTCGCCCTCTCCGACACACACGCACAAACACACGCCTCCCTCTCCCCACCCCGCCGACCCCTATCTGTTACCCCATGATCTCCAGATGCCCCCGACCCTCACCACCTACGCTGATGTCCAGCCCCTGCCCCCTGTCGAGTCCAGCCAGGGGGGCTGTCTCACTCACCCCATCCCTCATTCGCCTTACCCCCTGCCACCCCCTCACTCCCAGACCTCCCCGTCTCTCTCCCCCATGCGAGGAGGCCTGGTCACCTGCCTCACCGACTCCCCGCTGAGGAGGGTGGAGTTGGAAGAGGAGCTAATTGCTTTGACTCCTCCGTCACCTTTCCGTGACTCTCTGGCATCCAGCAGTGGCTCACCTGTCTCAGAGACAGGTCTGTATCTCCCCCCGGCCCCCTCCCATCCTCCCCCCTCCCCCCCTTTGTTCAGCACACTGACACTCAGAAACTACAGCCAGAGTTCGTCCTCACTGTGAGGCGGAGATGTTAAGTTAGGAAAATGCAGAAATGAAGAGGAGCACTCAGAAACAACGCTGGTCATGAAGAGAAACGAGGACAGGAAACCATTCATCTCTGTGTGGAACAAAGACCTGAAGTGAAGTATTCATGGAGGGCTGGTTGGTGAAGACACCAAACTGTGTTTGTGTTTACATAATTGCGGTGAGATGAGAGTAGGAGAAGCTTGCCAATGTTGTGTTTTCTTGCTGTCTCTCACAAATGAGGTTTGAAAACTGGAAACATGGCCACCATAACTTTGAGGTGTCGTGGCGTCAGTAAGGCCAGAAATCATTCCTGAAGGTCTGAAGTTACAGTGTGTATCATTTAGGTGTGGGTAGTGGCCTTAAGGTAACTCGGCTATTAACTAATTAGAGATTGTGAATGTGAGTGTGATTGTGTGTGCACACTAGTGTGCATGAGTGTCTTTTTTGCAGTATCTTAGTTAATTAGAGGTGACGGCAACACGATAGCAAAAAGCTGTTGATGAGATAAGACTCCTCCAGCCTGCAAGAACTACACAGAGGCTATCAAGGGCACACACAGTATCTTTGCTAATAGACACACACACACTTATAAACAAGTGTGAGCACACCCATACAGACACAATGTAAGGGAAAACACTGTAAATACATGAGAGGTGATGGATTTTTCTTCGATGAAATCCAACATGCTTCTGACAAAAGTGCATTGCGTTAACAGTGTTTAACAAACTATGACAGGATGTTACTCTGAAGAGCTTTCTGACAAAAGCATCTTTTTTGTTTAATCCGCTCTTCCATCTGCTCCCACCACACAGCTTTCTGGTCCTCAGTCCCTCTCTCTCTCTCTCTCTCTCTCTCTCGCAGCTTTTCTTTTACCCTGCCAGTGTTTCAGTGTTTGTTTTCTTCAGAAGTTTGAATGTATATTTTCTACATGATTCCTAAAGCAGTTGGGACCAAACCTTTTGTAGCTTTCTGTCTGTGACTCGAGAAAGAGGGAGAGGAGGGATTGACAAGACCAGGAACCATGAACATCTTAGTCATTCAAATCTTGTTCAGGTGGATTATTGACAGACGGGCCATTGTTAGCGTGTGACATTTAACTGCATTTTGTAAGGCTTAGCTGGATCCCAGTCATGACATTTTCTTTGTGCAATGTGTCAGCAGGACATCAAGACAGTGATTTAAATGGGATTAATTAATTAAAAGTCATCTCTGATTTTAGTGGACACAAACTGAATTGAAGCTCAGAGAGCCTCTTCCTCAGCCTCTATGAGAGTCATCTGTTGCATAGTTGCTAAAAGTTTTTTTCAGAGTCCTCCTCTGTTTTTTTTTTTTTTAGAAAAAGCAGGCCAAAACAACCAAACATGTCAATGGAAAATTTTAAATTGAGCATTAAGTAAACCTTTTTTTGAGGAGTTTATTTTATATTGACGCCCGATTACTGTTCGTCTCACGAGACCACCCTAGTAGACGGCAGATGATGACTGACATCCAGAACAGCCAGTCAAAATGTTAGTGAAGCAGAACCAGAAAAAATACAGACATGAAAATTACCCAGACTTCCAGTTATATTGACTTAAAGAAAAAAAACATCTTTATTTTGGTAAATTTGCTGTCTTGTTGACAGGTAGACAAGGCAATCGATACCACTCTCATTTCTGTCAGGTAATATATGAAATGTCTGAATGTTGCCTGGCAACCTCATGGTTATGACAATACTTCAGGACATCATGTCCAAACAAAAAGTCTGGCACATAACCCACTATAAAACTTCAAGGAGACTTTTTGACATTTTAACATTTCAATTTCTGAGTTGTAGATTTGCTGGCGGGCAGATTTTGGACACCGCTAGGTTCATTGTTCCTTTTGTTTCAAGTCTTTATGCTGGTTGGTAACTTCTTATTGGTTGGACGGGCATTAGTGTTATCAATACTCTCAGCAAGAAAGCAAATCAGCAAATTGCCAATATATAATCTCATTGCTTTAAAATGAGGTCTGGATTTGTGTTATGCTTTCTGGATTGGGGAAAAATGTGTGAGTAAACATAATCGAATCCATAATGACAGTTTCTCTCAAAGGTGTTTGGCAGCAGTAGTATATATAAATGCTCTTTGTAGGAGACGGGGGTTGGTTTAAAGGGAGAATTAGCTGTCAGATATTGATAAATATTTGTCATTGAGGGTGAATAGAATTTAAAAAACGTAAAATATTACATTTGGCTATTTACGATATGGGTATGCCTTTGAATGGAATGTACTTCTATGTGCCAACACTCGAGCGCTCCGAGTTGTACCGAGAGATAAAATGTGCCGATGATTGCATTCACTAAAATGCTTTTGAGAAATAGGGCCTTGGCTTTGTGTCAGCTCCCTTCACAGAGGAAAACTCTCAGCAAAGCAAAGAGCAAACACAAAAATATATAGTCTCAAGATTGAGATGCGCAAAAGCATTTTTATTATGTTATCTGCTATACATGTTAGCACATTAAAGGTAATTGGAGAGTTGGTATCACAACAAAAACCAGTTGCTTCAAATTGTTGCCTGTGTATTGTTGCCCATCATGATGTCCATCCTTTCTGCAGCGTGTGCATTGGTCTGCTGATGCAGGTCCACAGTCCAATTTCTCCTCTTGAGTTTAGTATTTGTGCTCTACAGTAGCCAGCAAGAACAAACTCAGACAAAGTGATTCTGTAAATAATAAGGGCATGCAAAGACAGTTCTGTTTTGTTTCAGATAAAAGTACATTTATTTACATATCAACAAAGGTAAAAAAAAAAAAAAAGAAAGAAGAAAAAAAAGATGTTTTTGAGCTATGTTATAACATACAGTACCAATATGTGTTACGACTACAGAAACTGTGTTACTACTCTGAATGTGTGAGTGACCATTCCTATTCAAATTGTCTTGTAATTCAACAATATAATAATGATAATATTAATATGATTACTGTGCCAAAGGGGTGAGGGAGGGTCTCGCCCACTAGGTTGTGGGTAGATACGTGGTTTCATATAAAAAAAGAAAAAAATTAAATGTTAAACTGTTTCTATTGTTTTGGATATTTTCTATATAAATATTCCACATTTTCCAGTGTAAAAGCAATATCATTCATACGTATATATGGTGCGCATCTGTTTTTTTTTTTAAATCCTAAAAATTATTTTTAACTGAAGACAATTCAACTAGGATGATGGTGGATAAGTTGACATGTTTCTTTGCATTTTGTCCAAATCTATATTTAATGAAAGGGAGATATTTAGTGATTTCTAGTTACAAAGGTGTGATTCCCTATTTTTGCATCGTTATCTTGTCACTTACTTTGGGGTTGAAGTTCCACTTTTCTCACTGTGTATTTCTGGTTCAGTCTCTAATCTGAACATTTAGTAAGTCCGATCTACTGGTGACATAGCTGCAGTGTTAGATAGTTGAGGAGAGGAGTTATGTATGCCATTATTTGTTGTTTTGCTTTTATTATTTGCTGCTTTTCGTGTTACGCGGGCTAATCAAGATGAAATCCTGTTGTCGTGTCCTCAATGTGGTACGTCCATGCAGCACAAAGCAAGAGAATAAACCTCTTAATCCCAAATGGGGATCAAGGGGCTTCATGTGCTGCTGTCACTGACAGTGTTTCCGACATGCTGCGAGAGTAACGAGGAGCTTGCTTCAGCACGTCAGCTGGCTGTTATCAGCCCCCTGGGTGAAGCTCGACAGTTGTGTGCTGCCTCTGCAGAAAAAGACAGGATGAGTGCTTGCATCTATTGCTGTCTTACTCTCTTTGTGTGAAATCATATTGCATTTACATCTAATCGATATCAAATATCCTCTAAAATACAGGTTGCATGAGTACATTGTGATAATCACGAAACGACAGGAAATTGTGATGATGATGTTTTAGTAAAATGTTTTGGTCACTGCGAATATCTCTTGATGATGTGGGGGGGGGGGGGGGGGGGGGGGGGGGGGGGGGGGGGGGGGGGGGGGGGGGGGGGGGGGGGGGGGGGGGGGGGGGGGGGGGGGGGGGGGGGGGGGGGGGGGGGGGGGGGGGGGGGGGGGGGGGGGGGGGGGGGGGGGGGGGGGGGGGGGGGGGGGGGGGGGGGGGGGGGGGGGGGGGGGGGGGGGGGGGGGGGGGGGGGGGGGGGGGGGTGTTGGCTGACTTATAATCATAAATGCACTCTAAAGAATTAGACTGATAATCTGTGTTCAAAAATACTTTTAATCCCGAGGTGCTCATCTGCTGATCGGGGGCAACAAAAGACACAAGGTCATTGATTTGATATGTTTCGTATACAAATATAAAAGTCCACTGGCTATGAAAGGGTCCCTCTTTTTTATTTTTCAACCTTTTAACTTTGGTTCAGAGTTACATGTATGTTCGCCTGCTGCCATCACATTTCGGGTGTTTTTGGTGCCGTAGTGGCAGCAAGAAAGGACTATACATTTTATCTGGGAGTGCTGTGTGTGATAGACCTTGGCCAGATTATTTGTTTTTCAGTTTGATACCAAAAAAAATATATATATATATAACCATGTTTACTGTGTAAACCCCACTTAGACATATGGCTGGGCGTTTGTTTTGTAAATCCACAATCACAGACTATCACATGAAATTATTATAAATAATGGAAAGTGATGAGCAATTTGGTTGACCTCACAAATTCTTTCTTAACTTTTAACAAAAATGAAATTAATCACAAGATGCAAACAGAAGGGAGGTGTAGTTTGGGACTTGGTGTACTTTGATGTTGAGATCAATGATGCCCTGTGTCCGCTTTCTGCAAGGCAGCGAAAAAACTGAAATAAGTAAATGCCTCATTGGTAATGATGGTTTATTTAAGAGTTTGGTTGATTTATGTTTTAAGAAGCAGTAGCCTATATAAAGGAACTGATATTAATCATTTTGGGACAATACTGAAAGTGATAAATTCTTTCTCTATAAATGACTGAACCAGTTATGTCTAAACTGACCAACTCAATTAAAAGTCTATTTTATAGAACAGGCTGCATTTTCAGGTTCAACTAGAGGCATTTAGACTTTAAGCTGTGCTGTATACAACATAACAAGAAGCATATCACATTCCTGAATGTTGAATTCTTGGAGGGGTGTGTGTGTGTGTGTGTGTGTGTGTGTGTGTGTGTGTGTGTGTGTGTGTGTGTGTGTGTGTGTGTGTGTGTGTGTGTGGGGATGAATCCACTTTTTGCTGCAGTAAGTTTAATGAAACTCAAGGCCTTGATGGTGACAACTAGACGTCCTAAAAATCATCGACAGTATTTTTGTACGTTTGTTTGAAGCTGCTGATTTGAATGTTGCTTTTTATAGCGAGCATGTGTTTTAATATGTGATTGTTTGCTCAGCCAGTAGAGTCAATGGCCGTTCGGTTGTCAGCTTGGTTTGTGTACTGTAGAGGAGAGAGGAAGAGAAACTGCATAATAGCAAGTTAGTTTGTGTATTATAATAATTCAAAATAAGGGGGGAGGTTGTGTATTATTTACTTATCTGGCTTCAGGATTTGAGCAGGTTTGCGTTGTTTTTAGGGCATTATTGTTTCATGTGCAGAGCAGCAAGTGGCAGGATTTCCAGTATTGTGTCTTGATGATTAGTAAAATATACTTAGTACTTCTCCCATCTTTGTCTAAAGAGAATTTAAGTGTTATATTGCACCATGTGGCACAGAGGTATGCTTGCAGGGCGTGAAGGTGTGTGGATGATTTCCTGGTATTTCCTTTTTGTACTCCTCATACTGAAATCATCTTGTTGGATCGCCGCTGTGGACACAAACACAAGCAAAATCCTCATTAATACCCCGACTTTAGCTTCTGATGAGATTCTATTGCAGAGTGTTTAACAGTAGAGTGTTAGCGACGTAAGTAGGAGATGAATGTTGCCTATAGAAGTGATGTTTACATTCGTACTTGAGATAATCAAGACTTTATCTTGTTTAATTGCTGACTTCATTAGTCGTGACATTTTGTAAGCAAATGTACACGTTTTGTGTTTTCACAAATTTCCCTCATTCTCGATAAAGGTAGCTCATCTGCATATAAATTAAGGAAGGCCCTGTGTTGTGTTCCAGTTTCTTTACAACCCTAGTTTTATCGAAACCTTAATTTAGCCGAGCTCACTGGAGCGGCTACTTTGGGCTTCATTTTGATAAAAAGAAAATTATGATGCGTTTCCATAAACGCAATTAAATGCAAGTGGAGTTCCCCTATACTGTGACTGTAAAATTGTTTAATATATTTTTTTTCTATAATCATCTAGAAGTATTTATTCTCTCCAGAAAATGACTATAACTGAAATGAAAATTTATTATAAATGTATACTACTTATTTGTTTAAAAAAGTAAAGTCAGGCTTAAATTGCAGCGTATCCCCAGACTCCGATTGTGTTTCATCACACTGTTATTAACATAAGCTCCTCCACTCGGGTGCCAACTTTCTCCCATCTTTTTTATTTTAAGTGCTTCTACATTTTTGAGCAAGGGTGGATAAACACTACAAAAATGTGACTAAACAGCCATTACATGTGCAGGAGCTTCTGTCGTGAAAATTTTGATTTACATATCTTTTTTAGAAGCTGTTTAACAGTACCAATATCTTATAAATGTTTTAAAGATGGCTTAAATCAGCTGTCTTCTAAAGGAAATGTGGTTGTGTTTATCCTTCCACAGGGACATTTGATTGGTAGTGAATTACTTTTTATTACCATGACTTTTTTTATTATTTAAAAGCTTTGCTGTTTTGTTGTTGCTTTTTCCTGATGTTCTGAACTGTTGAATGTAATTTAATGCTATATATTGGTGTGAAGGAAGAAGGTTTTATATTTGAATATTTGATTATCTAACAATATTTTCACTCAGCTTTGTAAAGTGTCCAATATGAGAATATATGGCTCTAGCTGTTTGGAAAATATAGTATGTTTCTAAGTGGCTTTTTAGCAGGGGTTTGATGAGGTGAGGCGTTTGTACATGCAGACAAAGGTTATATTAGTTGACATTTTATTACTGATCATGCCCAGAGATTTGTTTTAGACTAGCCTCAGACAACCACAAAGGTTTGTGGGACTGGATTCCCAGTCTGTTTGTTGCTGACACTGGAACCTTGTTCACAGGCTTTTTGGAGGATTAGGCCAAAACAGAGTTCCTCTCATCTCCCAATTAATGAATCTTTATCACAGCTTTCAAATTGGCCTGCAGTTACCCTCATGAAAGGCCTTCTCTGGGCTGATCTGTGGCCACTGGGAAAAGGAAAGAGCACGGGAGAGTGGGAGTGTTAGTAATAGGCTTCTTGTATTTTTAATGAAACAACAGTGTTTTTATTTAACAGATGACACTAGCAAATTAGGATAAAGGAGCTTTTTAGAAGAGCCAGGAGCAAAGTTTTAAAGAAAAATCCAAAGTGGACGTGTTTTCTGCTGTTTTGTAGCACATCTAACACTGTACAATTAAAGAATTAGCCGACAAATCAATTTAGTTATCTTTACTATAATTCAACAAATCCATAAACACCTAAAAAAAATATGTTCATATTGTCGGTGAACAGTGTTTTCAGAATGCATATTTTGTTGCCCTGTTTCTCCCATGTGACAAATACCACATTGTGCTACTTCCTCTGTCCTTGGATCTCATCCTTACTTCTCTCCCAAGTGTGATAAATGGGAAGAGCTGATGAACAAAGATGAGATGAAAGGCAAGAAATGCAGATTAGCCTCCAGAAGCCTGTGCAAAAGGAAGAACGGTGAGCATCAGATGTAAGATGATCATGAAGTCGCTGTAGATCGCTGCTCATGCACATACCTGAAAGGTTACTCTGTGATTTTGTAACTGTATTGGGCAAGGGAACATATAGATTCAGTCTTTTTTAAGCGTGTCTCCTCTCAGTACAAACACTCTGCTGCCACAGTACTTTGGTATTAACAGGTGGATTTCCGTGGTCCACAGGTGGATAGTTTGACTCACTGCAGTCAAACGCTCATCTGCTGGGCACCAAGGAAAGACAACAGTAGCCCACTTGAAGTAGAAAAAAAGTCACAGAGCACTTTTTAACTTGCAGTTCAGAATCATGATGACATGTGGGTTGTTGTTTTTTTCAGTGGAATGTAACATAAGTATTCTTGACAGCGTGACCATCATGCAGCAGTGCTGTGGAGTCGGACAGGAGATGGAATATAATGAGGGAAAAAACAAAAAACAAAACAGGGTTTTCTTTTTTTTTTCATTTTTGCCATTGATAATCATTGTGTAAGTGTACTACAAAGTACCTTTGAATCATAATTGAAATTGTTATTAAAAAAATATATAATGGACCTGCTTGTCTTTCAGTGTTTTTTTTTGTCAATTTTTTTTAGAAACTCAACAAAAATATAAATACAACACTTGTTTGTGCTCCCATTTTTCTTGAGTTAAAATACGGGAGTATTTTAATGTGGCACATCAAGATGCAGATTCAACTATGATTATTGCACCTTGGACTGGTCACAATAAAAGGGCACTCTAAAATGTGCAGTTTTATCTTCATCTTTTTTTTATTGCTTCAGCTTTTTTATCTTCATTTATGGAAATCCAGTGTCTGCTGTGTGACACATCTCCTTCACATAGAGTTGATCAGGTGATCGATTGCGGCCCACTCCTCTTCAATGGCTGTGTGGAGTTGCTGCATATTAGCAGGTGTTAAAACATGTGTATGCAGGACATGCAGGAACTGTAATGCTTTCAGCTTCCAGGAATTGTTTACAGATCCTTCGCAACATGGGCCATGAGCATTTGCCCACTCAAGGCGATTACGTTGACGAACTGCAGTCAGAGCTTCTCTGAGACGGTTTCTGACAGTTTGTACAGACATTTTTTGGTCGTGAAAACCAGCTGTTGCATCAGCTGTCCGGGATTCTGGTCTCAGAACATCTTGCAGGTGAAGCCACTGGATGTAGTGGTCCTGGGTTAGCGTGTTTATGCGCGGTCTGTGGTTGTGAGGCCGGTTAGATGTACATCCACATTCTCTGATGAAGGCTTACGGTTGTGAAATGAACATCCAATGCAGTCAGCATGCCAAGTGCAGGCTCTCTCACAACTTGTAACATCTGTGGCATTGTGTTACATGATTAAACTCCACTTTTTTTTTTTTATTGTGACCAGCACAAGGCACACCTGTGCAATGATCATGCTGTAATCAGCAGCACAACTCGAGGTCGTGAAGTGGAAAACTGTCCTGAGGTCTGAAACATCAAAATGTGAAATTCTTTTTGGAATTAATGAACAACGGGTCTCCTCAGTTACCAAACGTTTACAGTGTTGTTCAAAGAAGAGGTGATGCAACACAGTGCCCCAGTAAACATGCCCCTATCCCAACTTTTTCAGACATGTTGCTGGCATCAAATTCTAAATGAGCATATCATTTTCAGAAAACACAACTTTTTTGGGATGCTCTGCCAAAGTCAGACCGGGTAAAATGCAGGTGACGTGAAATTTACAGTGACAACAAACTTTTAATCTGCTTTGATCTAAAATAAAAATTTTGGATCCCAATTGAACAAGAAATGCTCTTTACTTTTTTTCTCAATTAATTTCTTATTTTTGCAGTTCTGGTCCTCCACATGTCTGCCCATTCGTCCATATGTACTTCTTTCATGTCAATATTGTGAACAAAATATCTCAGTAAGGCCTGGAGGGGATTTATTCAAATTTGTTACAAACATTCACACCGGGATGAACTGATTGGATGTCGTTGGTCAAAGGTCAAGGTCAATGTGACCTCACAGAACACACTTGTAGCCATAACTCAAGAATGAATTCGCTAATTATGACAACATTTCACAAAAATGTCTAACTGTGACATTTTATATCCTAAATATATAATTCATATCGCCATTATTCAACTCAAGAACAGAAAGGGAGATTGTGACAATATTTCACATTTATATCAGATGCTTCGTTCCTCCTCCAAAAAGTTTTAAATGCTGCATTTCTGTCCTTTGTTTTGTTTTTTTCACTGTCTTGCTGTCAGTTTGAATCTCTGATTCCCTTTTGAAAATGATGGTTTTATGATGAGATTTCCTTTAATGTTCTCTGTTAGGGCTACACTAATCTTGGGCGTCCACCTTCAAACTGTGCTGATTGTATAGATCTCCTGTGCTGATAGGTTGCTGGTGTGAATCCACATTTTAGCAATTATAGCTTGTTTGCAGCAACATCCATACTTGAAGCATTGTCTACCGTCACTTTGTGCCATATCACTGAGCTTTATTTAAACTTTTCACTACATATATGAGTCTCAACAGATGTGGATGTGAACTACAACTTGATTGGTTGGTGGAAGCATATTTTTTTAAATTGTAAAAAGAATGAACAAAACACTCTTCCCTCTTGTGCTTTTGACTTCACACAGCAAAAATGCAGCAATATAAACTACTGGGCGACAAATTTACAATAAATGGATACAGAATAATACTCCTGTTATTAAAGATGCATTGAGGCGATATGATTGGTATCAGTGTAGATTCTGACCTTATTAAGCGTATCGGGTATCAGCCATGAAACAATCAACCCACAAGACAGTGTCTTTTCTGTTAATATCGTTCTAATAACAGGTGTTTCTGCTTTCAGTCACAGTGTATTCGGTTCCAGAGGGCCACAGTTGTCCCTGACCTTATGTCGTACACAAAAAAACGCAAATAAGTTCCTTGCAATGAGGTTTTCATTTTGAAATGTGAGGGGAAATGGAGCAGTGTTGTTGGATCACTGCCTCACACCTTGTTACATGTGGCTCAGGCAGCCTCGGCTCTTGGTGAATTCCAAGTGTTCAAAGCACTGCTTTCATGGGATCTAGTATTTTACCACAGCGTCATAAATAAATTTGTAGAAATGAAACAGACCATCGTTATGGCTCAGCTCTTGAGAAAGAAAGGTTTTTTACACCTCTGTTTCCAGTCTACTTTGCTGATATTACATACAGTGGTTGGACAATGTCCCAGTTTTCTCGCCCACAATGAATGAACTGAGCAGCCTGTGAGTGTCTGGCCCTGCGTGTTGAACCCAGTTAGTGAAAGCTGCTTGACAGCACCTTGACAGCTTCTGCGATATTTGCTTCCCCCTCAATATCCTTCAGTGTCACATGTTGGCCTGCACGGCAGAGTGACACGTCTCCGTTATGAATCAGCCCCCGAAAACATTTCGTTCATTTAACTGAAGTCATACGGGTCAAGACAATGAAATTACCCTGCCATCTTTCATTCTCTGTATCAATCTCCACCAGACCTGCCCAATTCAACCTCTTTTCATTCCCTCTGTCACTCCTCTTCACATTCCTTTTCCTTATTTCTCTCTTCGCCTCTCACTACAGAAATTGCTCTCTTGAAAATGAAATCCTCCAATTGTTGCAAATGGCCCACTATTGAAGTAAATGGAAAGGATGAAAAGGCAATAAGCAAATGGCATGAATGTAAAAAAAATATATAAATAAAAACCAGCAGGTTTGTTACAAAGGAGGCAATTTGGGCAGAGACACATGTAATATGTTCACAAACACATTCATGTGCTCTGCTCAGTCATTGATGGGTTTATTCAAGTATCATGATTGCATCAATATTGTCTTCAATAGTCTCTTGTGTGTGTTTGTCTCCAGATAAATACGTATTGATTTAGTGCTCAAAGACAACCGCAGTCGACTCTACATCCCAGGCTTGAAAACCTGGGAACATCACAATCAATCAATCACATCAATAATCACTCTCTTCAGATGAGAGGCAGCATTTTCACATTATTATTTGTATAACCCCTCCAGCGTGTACTTGGTCTGTCCTCGGGTCTCCCACCAGTTGGATGTGCCTAGAAAGCCTCCAATGGAAGGCGCCCAGAAGGCATTATATTCAGTTGCCACCTCAAATGGCTCTTTTCAACACAAAGGAGCAGCAGTTAAGATCTCCCAGACACCCTGCAGAGAAAGCTCATTTCAGCCACTCGTATCGGCGATCTCAGTCTTTTGGTCACTACCCAAAGCTCATAAACTGGGTGAGTGTCAGAACATAGGTTGACTAATAAATCGAAAGCTTCACCCTACACCTCAGCTCCTCTTCATCAAAACAATTAGGCACAGTGGCTGTTTTACAGTCAATGCTGCAGCGATCCGCCTGTCAGCCTCACGCTTATTCCTAGCCTTACCCATTGATAAGACCCAGAAATACTCAAAACCCCCCCAGATCAGGCGCACTCCTCCCGCCAGCAGCACCTGGAGATTTTCTCCATGAAAATCACAAACAGGATTGGTGACGGGGGACAACCCACTGGAAATGTGTTTGACTCTTTGCAGAGAATACTGACGCAACACTCAGAATGTAAAAGGGTCAAATTGACTTTTGGCATTACTTTAAAAATTAATGCCATTTTTTTTTTTTACATTAAAATAAGGAATCAAGAGAATAAAACCAGGTACCACAGTGAGTGACCTACAGCCAACTCCTCCAGCATACATTTCCTGTAATCAGAGTTTTCAGTATGTAAATCGCATATTGTGGGTTCAGTGTAGTCAGAAGGGTCTGGTATATAAAATCTGTGTGGGCAGGGGAGTGTCATGACAGCATGCGGTTAACAGTGAGTGTCAGGCTTTGTGTGTGTGTGTGTGCGTGTGCGTGTGTGTGTGTGTGTGTGTGTGTGTGTGTGCGTGCGTGCGTGCGTGCGTGCGTGCGTGTGTGTGTGCGCGCGTAGACATATATTTTCTGTGTGGATATGCACAGCATATATGTGTGGGCATAAACATATGTACCAAGACGGTGAAAACGGTTCACTCCACACCGCTCGCTGCTTTGTGTGTAGGTGTATGCATAATGGCTGAGGTAACTGACCATGGAGCAACTACAGAGGACTTAATTTAAATGTGAAGGATGTAACATTAACACCAAGGGAGCTCAAGTGGCCAACCCCACTCTGTGATGGAGAGGCTCCGCCTACACCTCCAACTGAATGAAATAATGCTCTTGCGTCCTTTTACTGACCGATCGGTGTGGGTAACAAAGCACAGACAAAGCAGAAAAGGGAAGTAATGCTGCCAAGAGATGTTGTTAGACATGATCCGGTAAAACCTTCCTAGCTGCTCAAATTATCGTAAAGCTCCCATCAAGTGGAACTAGAACAATACTAACATGAGAAATCGAATGGCTTTCAAAGAGGATGTTAAATGAGGGGAATTAAGTCACATCTCATCAGATATTTACCGACTTCTAACATGTCTCAACCAGTTTTAACTGACGACTGGAGCAAACAGTTCTATAAATTACCATCGTTGTGTGTACACCTAAATTTCAGTATTTCCTCCACAGCTTGTATTTGTATAAATATACTAACTTCTACAAAATACAGGGCTGATCGGGATTTCAAAAGAGTTTAGCAGGGAGTGAGGAACTGTGCAGTGGATACAAAGAAGGTAATACAGATGGAGGGAGGTCTCTGCTCATAAAAATTGCGCACCTGTAAATGCACACACTCACGAGTAACTGCATGCAGGCTACATTTTACAGGCTAGTTGATTAACCATTAAATAATTAAATGTCTTTGACATTTCACGGCCAAAAATAAAGCAGTTTAACAAGAAAGTACATGTAGGTTCCCTTGTCGCATATGTCGCAGACCCCTAACTTGTGAGTGTGTATGTGTGTGTCGGAGAGGCATGCAAAAGAAATGAAATAACACATGCAGGAAGTATGGAGAGCAACAGCGAGGAGACGACAGACTGAGAGGAGAGTAGGGAAACCAAAAGACGTAGAAGAGGAAGAAATGTGATGGAGGGAGAGCGGACACCAAGCTAGCAGGGAGCAGATCTGTGGCTGCCAATAAAGCAGAGCTGAAAATCACTTGAGTTTTTAATTTCCTGCCAGTGGAAGCGAGAACAATATCAAGATTGAAACACGACTTTCAGTGAGTCACTCTTAGAGGGAGCTCAGTGGGTTCAGGCTGTTAACATTCGTAGCATCGTCCCTCCGTCTCTCCGTCTCTCTGCTCCTTCTATTTGCATTACTGCATACATACTCATATACACACTTATATGTACACACATAGTCACATAAATGCAGTGACATACACATGTGCCCACACTAACGCTCACACACACACACACACACACACACACACACACACACACACACACACACACACACACACACACACACACACACACACACACACACACACACACACACACACACACTTCCACACAAACACAGTGTAATGGCACTAATGAGACTGCGTGACTAATACCTCTTCATTCCCTTCTTCAGATGAGTGCTTATTATGGTCTGTCAAGGAGATGAGTCAGTCTGTGTCATGGTTACTATGGTGATCAAAGCTTCCAGCACTTCCCTTAAATGCCCGCCAGCTAAAATAAGCTCTTTAACCCGTTTGACTATACAGACCTATCAGGAAACGGGTGAAACCTGCACATAAACATATGAACCGGCAAGCTGACTCTCTGACCTTATCTCGCCGGAGTCAAGTGAAAAGAAAATTTCCCCACAGGGATTGTTAGAATATAACATTACGCCCACAACAAAGTGGCAAACAAGAGCTAAACAACTGAATCAAATGAAGAAAATAGGAAAAAGAAAACATATTATTTTCTTATACAAATTGATGGAAAAAGTCACTTTTGTTGATCAATGCACGGTCATAAATGGCACCTCCAGGAGTGACCTCAAATCACCTCGGGTGATCTCTGAGCCTCTCTGTGTCGAGGACAATTCGCTGCCGCTCCACTCGCTGCAAGCTCCTATAACGAGATGTCATTTAGTCTTTCTGGCTCATCACACAAGGCATCACAGGCCCTGTTGATGTTTTAACTGCGGTGCATAGCTGGAAGCACATGTGCAGTCATAAAACACAATGTTGTTGAGCAGACTTGCTCCACTTGTTGAAACTATAAAATTTAACCAATCTGCTTTTTTCATGACAGACAGTTTGGCTAAATCCAAAATGACTTGATTAAGAGGCTTGCATGGTCAAGGCATAGATCCTGACCTGTACAGGTCAGATAAAAGATCATTTAGTCAGGCAGACAAGATGAATATGTTCAAGTAAACAACCCATCTGCCCCTGCCCTCTCACTGCTTGAGGATGTAAAGGGGGGATGGCAGGGTACGAAGGGGGGGGAGGCATATCTACTCAAACCGCCTATTGAGTGTGATAATATATATGTAAATAGGCAAAACATACCTGCCATATTTGTGTTTCATTACTTATTAATTATTTATGTTGTCACTGTTTTCCAAATGTAATTTTTTTTATGCAACTTAAATATCATCGTCACATCAAAGACCATTTGCTACTGTAAAATGTCACAAAACGCTTTTTTATTATTATTTTTTATTATTATTTTTTTTTTTTATTAATCTAATTTAAAAAAACAACAGAATCTTTCTACGTCTAATGCGCATGCGCTCAGCTGCTGGGTCATGTGACGAGGAAATCGAAACCAAAAAACAGAAGGAGGAACAAAGGAGCGCTGAGAGCGAGACTGTTCCCGGACTGTGGTTCCTTGTTCGTTAAAACTAGACAGATTAGAATCGTCCCAAGTCTCGACAGGGTACACATAACAATGCTTACAGCCAGTGTGCTTGTCGTTGAATCGATAAGGTGTCAGCTGATGTTTTGTAAATCCTCTTAAATTAGTGCTATTTTCAAAAAAAGTACTCTTTCGTCTACTCGCGCATGCGCGGCGCGCTGTCGCGCTGCAGTGAACTATCTTGACTTGACATGTGGGTCTTGTGGGGTCATGTGTGCAAAAAGTTTGAGTTTGCATAAATAGCTGTCAGAGGACGGGGCCGCTGGGAAGTGAGCGGAGCAGGTTGGTGGACAAACAGGGGACAAACTTTGAGTGTTTTTATCAGACGAAGTGTGAAGAGTTTTTCGGACGTTTGTGCGGTCGAGGGTTTTTTTTGTTTTGTTTGCTCGCTGCGTGTGTGTGTGTGTGAAGATGAGGTCGTGCAGCGTGCTCCTGTGCGTGTTACTGCTCTGGGTCGAAGGGTCTCGGGGGGACACGCCGGCCAACTGCACCTACGAGGACCTGCTGGGGACATGGGTGTTTCAGGTGTCCAAAGGGGGACACGACAGGACCGTCAACTGCTCCGCCGAAGGTAAAGAGCCCGCCGCAAAACACGCAGTGAAGCCTGATCGCACGGAAATTATAGTTTTAGAAATGTCTTTTGGAAGAAAGCATGTGACATGCTGAGGCCTGTTTCCACTTCCTGCTTTGTCTTGTCTTGTTTTTAGTAGTGTGTTGATGTAAATTAGCTTTAGGCTAACATGGGCAGACTACAGCAAATGCACAATCGCCAAATATATCCATATAACTCTGTAATACACTGAACATGTTGGGATCTAATTACTTGTTTCTTCTGTTTACAAGTACACAAACAAATATTCAACACTCTTGGCTCCTTAACATGGGCTCTTTGTAGACATTTCCTTTTCGTGTCCTCTAACTTTCTTCTAAACATGTGTGAAGTCTGTATATATATATATATATACATATTTGTGCCTACAAAGAACTGGACTTTCCCAAGCTGTCAACACTCAGACATTACACTAATATTAAATTAACATTATTTCAGATTGTAATGATATTATTCTGAATATTTTTGCTGCTCTGGGTTCATGTTTGGTGGTTGAGACCTTCCCTGCCTTACACTGTATGTTGGTGACGTTCCTCCTCAGCTACAGGTGAGAGAACGGTGACTGTGACTCTGGAGAAACTGTCCGTGGCCACAGACGAGCTGGGCAACATGGGCTTCTTCACCCTCATTTACAATCAGGGCTTCGAGGTGGTCATCAATGGGTACAAATGGTTCGCTTTCTTCAAGGTAAGAGATGAAAAGACACAATGCATGTAACTGAGTGCTATTTTCAGTATTTTGCTGTGGTAAAGCTTCAAAAAACATCTACATCAAGTTTTCACTTAAAATGCGTACTGATGTCGTCAAAGTTGTCCTTCTATTCAATGAGAATTTTGTTGGTTGCAATTGGCATTGAGAGGAAGTTTCACTGTGGGTTAACGGTTATCTGGTTTCTATTATTTAAATCTAGTTTCTATTATTTAAGCAGCCCTTGACAATAAAGGTTTGGTTTCACCTACAACTCAGTTTTAATCTAATCAGACAGTTTCTGTGAACTATGCACCTTTTAAAAATAGCAGATTCTGGGTCAACTTTGCAGTTATGTGTTATTTCTTACCAGTCTTGTGACACTGAGTCGTGGGAGGTATCTTAGCCGCCTTGTCTTCCAGCCCATGTTGTGATTTAGCCACGTCTGTTTCAACTTCCCCATCGTCTGGGTCTTGATTTAACTTGATGTGAGAAGTGAGGAATAATTTCAGAGAAGTTATGACTCAGTGATTATCGAAAGAATTTACAGACAATAGATTACCTTTTACGAAATGTAATAATATGAGGTTCATTCAGTTGTTTTCTTTAATAACCTGAGTCTTCATATTTGCATAAAATTAAACTGATTTGCCTATAAATTTGTTTCCCCACACTTCCAGTACAGTGAGAATGGCCCTAAGTTGACCAGTTACTGTGACCAGACCATGCCGGGGTGGGTCCACGATGTCCTGGGACGCAACTGGGCCTGTTTTGTTGGGAAGAGGGTAAACGCAGTCCCACCCAAAACAGAATACCAGCCAGTCTTCAGCCGCAGGTATGTATATTATTACAGCGAGGTACTATACAACCCCCAAAATGCGAAGTAAACGAACACAAACTCAGAATGAAAACACCCACTGGCACATGAGGAAAGCTGCTGTGCTGGCATTTTTGCTTCAATCTCCACTTTTCCTCCCCTATTGTTCCCCTGATCTGAAGTGAACTGAGTGAGTCTTCCTCACCCTCAGTGAGAGCTGGAAACGAGCCTGCATCTGACAAATCTGTTATTCAAGCACAATCATTGCTGAGCAGGCGATAACAAAAATGGATTCAGTTTCTCGCAGAATAAAGCTGCTTCCTGATCTCTTCAGCTGCAGTTGGATTTTCAACTTGGTCATTATGTCAAGTTTATTTGTAATTCAAACCATGACGATAATATTATACAAAATATTGTCTCTCATAGTATTGGAGGGATTTAATCTAAGTGATTGTGTTGTCCAGATGTCCGCGATATCCACCAAAGATGGTTATCTCATAAACTAATACAATATTTTTTTCAGATTGTAGAATGATATTACTCAAATACAATTACATCATACGAACAGAAGTGAAGAATCCAAGTTATTATAACAGCATGTAAGGCTGTCTTTCATGTTTACGGTATGTTTGGGTTATTAATAGACTTCAGAAAGTCCTTACAAACATTTAGTGCACTTTTTTTGCTCATTTATTAACATGGATAAAAAGAGACCTTTTCCACACATTGCAAGCAATAGTAGGATGCATGGTAAGTGTTGTTTGGGCAGTGTGCCGTTAAAACTGCGAAAGTCACTAACTCAGAAATAGTTGAAACCTTTCCACACTTTGACACCTAAAACTGTTTCATGCTGTCTTTTCCTCACATACAGGAACGTCACAGTGGCAAGCTGAAAAGTTTAGACTTGGTTATTAGCCACAGATTGATACTAATTCTTCCAGTATGAAATGAAAAACTTTATACAAACGGCAGTTGCTGTCTTTTTCTTGGACTTTCACTACCTGCCATAATCTTTTCTGCGTGTCTGCAGGTCTGCCTCGTCATCGTCCCTGATGAAAACAATTTAGCTGTTTTACCAGCTTTAGGAAAAACAATTCATGTTACAGTAAAATCAGCGTAAAGTAACAAACCATACCTGCTGACTGCTTAATTTATACACCAAAACATTTTGAATTATCTGTTTGTGGCACACAATGTTTCACTGAATATTGTTGAACAGGAGGTAGGCAATTAATAAGAACATATGAGATTTGCATTTGGACATCCCAAACGGCACTCAACAGAAGTTGGTGAAAGAACTTCACAGAAAGTGGAAACCTGTTTCTGTATAATGCAGTGAAGCGCAACAAAAATGTCAAAACTTCATCAATAATAAAAAAAAAAAAGTACAAGCTTCACAAAGGTAGTTTTCTTTCCTTTTTGGCATTGCAACTTTATCTAACAAGTGATAATATTGAGACAAACAAAAAACGAGGAGAAAGATAAACAACGGTGTGTCTTCGAGGTGTTAAAAACATCTTAACCATTCGGCTACTGAACCAACGAAAGTGGATTTGTTACTATTGTATAATTTTATCGAATTGTAAAATGTGTGTATTTTGTAAAATTGGTTGCATACTGTGACAGTGTCTCTGTTTGTGAGGCAGACGAACCCCTTTAAAAAAAAAAAGAAATCCTCCTCACGTGATATTATTCCCCCTGCAGGCTGCTCCAGAGGCCGTACAAACACAACCTGGACTTCCTTGATGCGATCAACTCTGTTCAGAGATCCTGGAAGGCCGCGTCCTATCCGGAGCACGAGATGTACACTCTACAGGAGCTGCACTACAGAGCAGGAGGGTTTGCCTCCCGCATCCCCGTGTGAGTGTTTACTTGCCTTTCCCATGTTATACTACGGAGCCTGTCAAGTGGCATGAAGTAAAAAAAAAAAAAATGTGAATGGTGCTGATTTTTAATGCTTTGTTCTATTTATTTGGTGAGAAGTTAAAACTGCTCATATACATTACTAGTACTTCATCACCACTTAAATAAGCAGGATGGTTGCACGTCTTCCCTATGAGGATTTCTTATTAGTTTTCATTATCAAATAATATAACGCAGCCCCTCATTTGGCATGAAATAAAATCCGTCGGGTGGAAAATATACACACACTTTACCGACAATACAAAAACTGCTTAAAACATTCAAATATTAGATTCTTACTGAAGGTGGACTTTCATCCTGCACATTTCATTTCCACAGTTATTAGATGGTCTTTAAAACTGCTTCACAATGCAAATGTCTGACAGAGAATGTCCTTCAAATGTGATTCTCTCTTTTTACTGTAGGCGTGTTCGCCCTGCGTCTGTCACAGCTGATGTGGCCAAGATGGCGGCAGCTCTGCCTGAACACTGGGACTGGAGAAACGTTAATACTGTTAACTTTGTCAGTCCTGTGAGAAATCAAGGTGACTTTTAGTTGCTTTCCCATAGAAGCCTCACTGCGGTGACGTATAAAGTAATTTAATTAACTTGAAAGGCACTGAACGATAACTGTATTTTACCTGTGATGCCTGTTATATTAGAAATGTAATGCCTTGATGCAAATATACTTGAGGAGACTTGCAGGAGGAGAGGCCTGGCTTTACATTTGACCAGCTGTCCCTGAGACATGCTGTGAACTGGAGCTCGTCAGCTGCTTTGCTTCACTCTGTGCAGGTCTGCGTCTGCTTTCCGCTCTCCTCCTGTGTTTCTGCACTGCCTAGTGTGTGAGTGGGGAGATTATGTGTGCTGAGTACTTTGAGTGTCTGCGAGGGCCTCAGTAGGGTGAGGTTTAAGGGTCTGGAGAGGGCTGAAGTGGTTCAGTAGGAGCCCTCTAAGCCACTGTGCGGGGCTTTCCATCTTATTTTGCTTCAGTGTTGCGAGTAAGGTGGATTTTTTTTTTTTTTTTAAGGTCCCACGTCAGTTCACAAAACTTGGTAGGATGGAGCATCAATTGGTCTGGCTGGTCTTACATTGGCTGCGATGCAAGAAGTACCCGCACACTGAATCAGAGCTACTATTACTTTTATTACTTTAATGTTTCGACAAATTAGCAGACATCTGATTACTTATGTGAAATGTGTATTTAATATTACATTACTTGTTATTGAACATTTTCACAAAGTGCTTTATTATGTGTGTGCTCACGCACACACACGTGCCTTTTCATATAAATGTTTGTATTTACCTTTTAACAAGACAGTGTAGATGCTTGTGAATGTATATACTGTGTATACAAAGTGTATTCCTCATTTTCCACTATTTGCCTGAGGAATACCTGAAGTATATAAACGTGACTGGAGCTCTGATTCAGTGGGCAGGTTCTTGCAATGCGGTTAATTTAGTTTTGTGTAACCAGCACCTGTCCCACTGCGTTGCGGTGGATGTGCACATGACTACTATGTGTAATGGGCTCATGTCAGAACTTAGCTGTTTCTTAATGTTGCTTTAAACCAAGTTTTGACTTACTACAGAAGATGTAGGTGCGACTGTCATTTCAGCAGATTAAAGCGCCATGAACTCCTGTGAGAGACCTTCAGCTGTGTGTCTTGAGGGTCAAACATGACAAATGTTTCTCATCACATCGAATCATCTCAGAAACTGCATTAGCAAAAGTTTCCCGCTCTCGTAGATCTTTGATCTAAATGAAGATGGGGATTATATCTTATCATTCTGAAGAAACATGACGTCTTGGACCCGAATGAAAACTGTTCTCCCCGGTGTCACCTTGACTTGAATCATTGCTACAATTAAACCACCCTGCTACTCCCCGCAGCCTCTGTTCCCCGGCCTAATTTGTTTCTGCAGAGCATCTTATTAAGAACCCGGTGTCTCACACTGCGTATGGTAACCAGTTTCTTTTAATCAGTGTATCTGTCTCTATGCCTCGCTCCATTATTATGGCATAGCTATGGCAGATAAGTATACTGGGGCAGGAACATTACAAAAACATTTAGTGCTGAGTGGTTTTAATACATTCTGGTTTAAATGTCCTCTTAAAGTGCACAGTTACCAACTTTTTGTCGTATCGGGTTTCATCAGGGTGTGTACTAGTAGCTACAGTATTTTTGGACACTTTCTGCACGAACTTTAGGACAGAAAATTAGAGGTACCGCTTAATATAATGCTACGTAGTACAACACCACCACGAATTACAGCCTCAGAAATTGGCATAAATGATTTGAACTGAACCTTACAAACTTTGCAAATTTCTGATTTATCGAGGCGTTTCTTTTCTTGGTGTAAATCTCCTCATGGACTCTTTCAGCAACGTGTGGGAGCTGCTACTCCTTTGCCTGCATGGGAATGCTGGAAGCTCGTGTTCGAATCCTCACCAACAACAGCGACACTCCCATCCTCAGCCCTCAGCAAGTGGTCTCCTGTTCTGAATACTCTCAAGGTAAACCAACTCTCCCTCGACAATCCACGTTGTTTCTTGACCTGAGCATTTCACTTTGTATGAAGATAGTTGCGGCAGGAGTTAGGAAATCTACGTGACGTATCGATATGGCGAGACGTAATGAAAATGGACAAAGGTGTCGCTGCTGTATGTAGAAAACTCGGGGCTGCCTTTCCACTCTTAATTTGAACAAGTAGCGCTGAAGAGTTTTTTGGAAAGTGTATCCTTACTGCTTTTACAAAGTCAAGCATTTGATAACTGATTTGTGCATTTTCAATAATTGTGTTGAAGTGTCCTTCAAAATATCAATTTATTTTTTTTACATCTAGGACCACACAATAGATTTTACCCTGGAAAAAAGAAAAATTAACAAACCACATTTTTCTCTCCTCCGTAAGGTTGTGATGGTGGGTTCCCATACCTGATTGGAAAGTACATTCAGGATTTCGGCCTCGTGGACGAGTCATGCTTTCCATATATTGCAAAGAACTCCCCGTGTGGCGTTCCTCAAAACTGCGGCCGCATTTACACAGCAGAATACAGCTATGTTGGTGGGTTTTATGGCGGCTGCAGTGAGATGGCCATGATGTTGGAGCTGGTCAAGAATGGACCAATGGCAGTGGCCCTGGAGGTACAACAGCTATCCACTGTTTAACTGCTATTGCTATAGATACATTTTGTATTCACCTGAATAACTGTCAAACCCTCTGCACAAACTGAAAAGATGTTTTGTTTTTTTAAGCATCTATTTAAGCACAAGATATTTGGGTCATGAACTTTGACAAGCTAGCAGAATGTTTTTGAAATCCATGCGAAAGATATAATTTAAGTATTAATACTTTCTATTCACTCATGTTAGACCAGGGGTCTCCAACCAGTAGATCAACCCGACAGATCAAGGATCTCAGAGGAAAAAAAGGTTGGAGACCCTTGTGTTAGACTGTACCGTTTTACCTTTTAGCTTTAAGTCAGGTTTCTGGTGGCGTTAAAGGTCCATGTATTATTTCAGAAGTGCGGTCATTGATCTGATGTTACAGGATGTGACGTTGCGTCAGGGACGGTGGCTCACTGCAGCGGTAAAACACTGAGTGGAAAACCTGCAATATATCATGAAGCTACTTCTCTCGCAGTAGTTGTAAATCACCATATATTCACCATATATTGCATTATATAAACATCAGTCTTAAGGTTTAAATTGTCCCGTTAACCCCAAACCACAGCTAAAGTAGCAAAAGGCTTACGGTCAAAGCAACAACCCCAACAATGAAGGAATTCTATTTGATGCATTTATTTGTCAATTTAACATTTTCCAACTCGGTCGAGCTTTTTGCTTTAGAAAGTGAAAAAGTAAATGATCCGTCTCTGTCCACAGGTCTATCCTGACTTCATGCACTACAAGGAGGGCATCTACCACCACACGGCCCTCGCAGACCCTTTCAATCCCTTCGAGCTGACCAACCACGCTGTGCTGTTAGTGGGTTATGGGCGCTGCCACGTGACCGGACAGAAGTACTGGATTGTCAAGAACAGCTGGGGCGCTAACTGGGGCGAGAGCGGCTACTTCCGAATTCGCCGCGGAAGTGACGAGTGTGCCATCGAAAGCATCGCAGTGGCAGCCAAACCGATCCCCAAACTGTAGAAGCCAGAAACTGAAGACGGGAGGAAGGATAGGGTTCAAAATGATTGTTGAGTCTCTATTGTGCGACTTGGATATGCTCCCTCTGTAGCTTCTCAACGTGCGCTCAGGAGGTCGAAAAATTTTAAGCTAAAACCTGCAACTTTTCACTCTTCTTCCTCCCTCATCTAACAAGCGGAGTTAGAATGATAACGTGCCTGAACATTGCACGTTGACATAAAGAGTTATGGATTTCAGCTTTAATGCCAAAATTTCTAACGACGATAAAACATATTTTAAAAGGGAAATCAAACCAAAACTTGAATGATAATCAAAGTTTCTTCAATCAAAGTGGAAATTTTAACATTTTATGAGCCTCGAACCAGATATTTAATTATTTTTAATCATTTGTCGACTGGGAAGTGCTCAAGTTTTAACAGTAGTGAATCCAAATAATTTTGTTGGGCAGTGACTAATCGTGTAAAAACCTTTAACATACAACCACTAGTTGGAGTCTTTCCTTTTTCTTTTTTTTAGGGAGTATAGGGCAGTGTTTTAACAGGCCGCTTATAAATAGTCTCTAGTCTGAAAGTAATAGTTCGTTGTCTGTCTCCGGCTGTGTACACACTGCCATCTTCAAAAGTAGTGGCCATAAACAACCAAGATCGTAAAGATACGATGGATTGAGGCTCCGCTTGAAGGAGTAAAAAGTCATAACAGAGGCCCTCAGTGTTACGACTTTGAGAAGTGCTGCTGTCCCGTGAGAAATATATTTATTTGAAAATATTACAACTTTTGTATGGGTATAAATACACCCTGAAAGGGAGGTTAACTTTCAGAATTGAAAGGCATTTTATAGTGTATTGCTTCATTTTATCTCCTTCCATGGAGTTTCTGTTTCAGATATTTGGGTTTCCTGAAACTACAAGAAGTTTCAACCACCAGAGATTAAACCTTAAACGCTTTATTTCCACGTAATGTGTGTTCATAGCTCCTAAAATGTATTTTGATTATATGGAAACAGTAATACTGCTTTCGTGAAGATACCATGTTTTTCTTGATAGCGTATAAAAACTTGAATTTTCTGTGTCAGTCGATCATGCAGCAACATTTTTTATCTTCTTTTTTTGTATTGTTTGTTGATTTCAGCAATCACTGATTAGCTTCCTATGGACAAGTAACTTACAGCTGTGACTGCCAACACAAACCACGAATCCAAGAAGATTAAATTGTGCATACTGTGACAGGAAGTAAATTCCAGCTGGGACATTTAATAGGATCTGAGGAGTCAGTCTTTGTGTTTGCTCGTCAGGTGCAGGACATTTTAAGTCTTTCTCTGTCTCAGGGAAGCACAGTGGAGAGTTGGCATATTTTCTGTCCTTGCATCAAATTGAAGCCGCGACTGCCATGTTCCTCTGTAGGAAAAACTTGTTAAAGTTCCCTTCAGAGAAATGTAAAAGGGATTTCTGGATGAATTAATAAAGGGATGCAACTGATTGTAGTGCCTTTTATTCTGCCTGCCTGGAATAAAAGCTTTTTGAATCAATGTTTTGTTTTGTTTCGTGTGTAAGAAGATGGAACACTATTTTAAATCTCATTTTCATCTTTATGTTTGGTCGGGCTTCTCAGAAGTTTTCTGTTTGGCACAGTTCAAACGAAACTGCATGAAATGAGATTTCTACAAACCACACGAGGTAAAATGTGTTGATGTATGAACGGATGAATGATGCTCTTTGTGTGGACAAATTATGTGGTTTTTCTCATTGCTGCCACTCTGACTTAAGAGGAGCTAAAGTCTTTTTACTCAAGCACATTGCTTCTGTACAGCTTGTGTGTGTGTGTGTGTGTGTGTGGGTGGGGGGGGGGGGGTACTTGAGTATTTCCATTTAATGGTACTGTGTACATCTAGTCTTCATTTCAGAGGGAAATACTTTTTACTTTCAAATATAAAGCATGCTTCTATCGATTGAACTACCAACACTGTAGTTCAAACAGCTCCACCTAATGTTACTTATGTAAATGCATCAGTAAGCAATATCTGAATACATAACATAATGACAGGGACTGTTCTGCTGCAGATTGAACACTGTCGATACTTATAGGTGAGGCTACATTTTTCTGACAATACTTATCACTGGGAGTAATGGAAACACTTTTTCCACCACTGTTGACATGCCTAATATCAAACATGTGTTTGTCCCCTGCAGCTCAGAGGATTTAAATCCACCCCGGCACTCCCTGGCAGCTGCCCTGCGTGAGTCACAAGGTCCACACGTCTCTGCTCAGCTTCCCTCCGTGGACCAGGGCGTACCGTGCCTCCCCTTCTCATTCCCAACTCTCTTCACCTCACTCCGCGCTGTCCTGCGCTTCTCCCCTTTCATCGACAGGCCCCCTCCATGACGGTGGATTCATGCGCAGCTCTCGCCCTCCTCCTCGGTCGCCATGCAGAACAACCACCACAAGGAGCATCTCTATAAGATTCTTGTCATAGGAGACCTCGGGGTCGGAAAGACCAGCGTCATCAAGCGGTATGTCCATCACAACTTCAGCCCCAACTACCGAGCTACCATCGGGGTGGACTTCGCTCTCAAAGTCCTCAACTGGGACCAGGAGACGGTGCGCCTGCAGCTGTGGGACATCGCAGGTACGGTCCAACTTTTACGCACAGCTCACATGAACTAGCAGGTTTACAGGAGGACAAACATACAAATTACTTATTTTCTTTTGACAGGTTTGTGAAGTGATTATCTTAATAGATATGTAAGAAGCAGACAAGGTTAGTTTATTAGTTACAATTCTATGTTTTCAGAAAAGCTGACAACGGAAAATACAGAGACCGAGACAAACTAAATGTTTGCACTTACCCAAGTGAAATTGTCTTTTAAGTGAAACTACCTCAAGGCTACATTTGAAAATTAATTAATGTCAGTTGCCAAATATGTTCATGGAGGTAGTCATGTTTATAATTACTTTTTTTTTTTCTTTTATCAAACATCAAACAGTTTGAATGAATCTGCTTTGCAATTAAAATGGCTGTTATACAAGTCATTTCCCCCTCTTAAGTGCCTGCTTTTTTTTTTATATATATATATATTAGAGACAAATATTTCCAAATAATGAATCAAACGTTTATCAGAGATTGCTGCTAAAAATTTAAATTATAGACTAGTTCCCCTCTGGAAAGGCAACATCTCAAATCAGAGTGTGAGGCCTCAAATATGGTCTATTTCAGATAAACAGTTTGAGGCTAGAGATGAAAAGACACTAGACCAGACGTGACCATTTTATTTAGCGGTTATTTAACCCTTTTCATAAAAGGATGGAATAAGAGTTATCCAGGCTTAATGTTTACCAGCTGACCAGTTGGAATGACTTCAAATCACTTGGCTATGCACGTCTGAAGTCACATGTTGAAAAGCTGAGGTTCATACCATTTATACTTCCTGTAAAAGGGGCCTTGGGGTCATCAAGAATGGTGCATCACGATACCACATGATATAACAGCACAAATGATCCATGCCTTCCACTTTCTATGTGTTTCAGGTCTTTAGTATAAGCATAAGCTGGTAATTTGGTGTGTGTGTATATATATATCATCAATATATATATATATATATATATATATCATCAATAATGCCGTCTCACTTCTCTGCATTAATGTTCTGTGTATTCAGTGGCATTCGTCACCCATATGATACTCTCTTACCCGCTTTGTATTTGTATTTTGTATTATATATTACTATCCGACTTTAATTTAAGACATACATAGATATGTGGATGTTACTCTCTCAGATCTTAGAAGTTAAAGGCTCTGCTTAATTATTTTTTTTTAAAAAGCCATGATAATGAGGAACCATAATATATTTTCTTACAATTTAACGCTTTGATCGCCCTTGACAACCACAGGAATGAGAAATAATACAGGCTTTTGAGTGGGATGCTATTGGGTAAGATGACAAACCTAAAGGCTACAGCGGTCTCATGTCACATGAGTGTCGGCTGAGGTTTAGAAGAATCCTCTGACCTGCTGTTCTCTCCCCTCCTGTGCGCTCTCTCCTGTAAGCGCAAGCAGTCATGTGTCTAAAACTCATGTGAGGGAGATTTAAGGCCCAAGCTCTCGTATACAGAAAGCTTTTATTATGAACTAAAGATGAGTGTCTCCTTCAGAGAAAACTGCTGTAGGTCGTGTACTGTAATCTATGGGCTCCCTACGCTCACCGAAAACTGATAAGCCCTCAGGTGGGGAGGACTAAATTATTATCCTTTTTTCTGTGTAATTTAGGATGAGCGCTGCCATTACAATATTCAATTCAATTCAATTCAATTTGATTTACATAGTGCCAAATCACAACACAGGTTATTTCATGGCACTAAACACATTAAAGTCCTTACAGCAGAACTTTACAAATTATTATATGGATTTTCCATTTACTTTGGATTTAGTTTATATCAATTGAACACCTATTTGATATTGATATTTTTGCATCTGACATTTAAGTCACATTCAAAAAATATCTTTCTTGTTTTGTATTTTACACAACCGCAGGTCTGTTTGGGGGGATTTAATGATGGACTAAAGTTTTCTCATGCTACAGATGTAATAAATCACTTGCTGTTTCTGTGCATATCCCAAGATAAACAACTCTAACTGTTCTATTTCGGTCTGCTATTTTTCAGTTGCCTGGGCTGACCAGGGTGACAGGACAGGCTTCACAGTCCTGTAGCATGTACATATAAGTGAGACAGGTTGGAAACTTTATAGCAGAGGTTTTTATATGTTCTACCTTCTGAATTTACAGAGATTATGTTGAGCTGTTGAGGTCTTAACATCTTAAGATAAATGTAAAGGCTCTGAATACATTTAACGGTCATATTTTGAGTAATGGGGTCCTACTTTATTGCACAATTCACAACCATTTTAGTTGCCTTAAGTCTTTTATATTGCTGGTTTTGTCTGTGTGTGTGTGTCTGTGCACCTATTAAACCTGAACAACAATGGAATGAAAATGTTTTTCCAGTTTTAACTTTTCAGTCAAATCGGATCAAACCACACACAGATTTCTAATGAAGCACTTTCGTGGAATTTGTCACCTTTTTCTGAGCTTTAAATAAAAACAAATTTGTATTTATTCATGAGACTTTCAGAGAAATCCTTTACTTTTTGTAGTAAGGCATAAACAGCAGAAAATACAGTTTGAGAAAGCTGGGGGCATAATTTTCTGCTTGACTATAATGTCAGATAAAAGTATCAAGACCTGTTCCAACAACCATCTGCCCCTCTGATATGTCCTTGAGCAAAACGTTCATCCTCCCAGCTGTTGTGCAGCTGACCCTGTGCTCTGATCCACCTGTTCAGGTGAGGAAACACGCCTGTGGGACTGAACAAAGAGAAAAATGAATAAATATAAACGTTTTTTTATTTCACTTGCATCTTATCTTGGCCACCATGCTGAGAAGTAAAACAGACCAGTTTAGCTTTCAAAATGTCTTGCTCATAACTCATTGTATTGTGTAACTCTGCAGCTGAAGCTGACGGTGCTCCAGTAGAAGTTATGGATGGGAAAATCTGTGTGGACACAACATTCCAACAGAGCTTATCAAATTAATTTTACCCTCAGGAATTTGTACAGACAATCTCACATGCAAGCACACACACACACATGCACGCACGCACGCACACACGCACACACGCACGCACACACACACACACACACACACACACACACACACACACACACACACACACACACACACACACACACACACACACACACACACACACGAGACACAAGAGACACATCTCTTCTCCTCCCACTCTGCCTTTATCCGTGTCTGCATCTTATCTAAGTAGTAAACGGTGTGTGTGTGTGTGTGTGTGTGTGTGTGTGTGTGTGTGTGTGTGTGTGTGTGTGTGTGTGTGTGTGTGTGTGTGTGTGTGTGTGTGTGTGTGTGTGTGTGTGTGTGTGTGCATGTGTGTCTTTGTCTGTGCGTGTCTTCCAGGTCAGGAGAGGTTTGGAAACATGACTCGTGTGTATTACCGCGAAGCCATGGGTGCCTTCATCGTGTTCGATGTCACACGACCCGCCTCCTTTGAGGCCGTCACGAAATGGAAGGAGGACTTGGATTCCAAACTGACACTTGCCAATGGGAAACATGTAGCCACTGTGCTTTTGGCCAATAAATGTGACCAGGGTCGGGACGTACTGACCAATAATGGAATAAAGATGGAGCAGTTCTGCCAGGAGAATGGCTTTGTGGGATGGTTTGAGACGTCTGCTAAGGTGAGAAAGATGGAACACACACACACACACACACACACACACACACACACACACACACACACACACACACACACACACACACACACACACACACACACACACACACACACACACACACACACACACACACACACACTCACTCACTCACTCACTCACTCACTCACTCACTCACTCTCAGCAGTAATATACCAGCCTTCAACAGGAGCTCTGAGGTCCGAGTCCGTGTGTCAGCAGGTGTGTCCTTTCTGTTCAAATGTCCTTGAGAGGTGACTGATTCCTCGACACTGTCATACCCAGCACCTGATTATCCTGTAGAGACGCCACCGCAGAGCCTCTTTCAGGATGTGAAGAGATCTTTTAAATGTGCTGCATTTAACAGAGTCTCATTCTATTCACTATTTGCATATGAATAAAACCTCAATCACTGAGCTCTGCTGCTTTTTCACAGAGGCTCCCAGCAGAGGTTCCCTCTGTTATTCCAGGTCAGCTGCACTTGCATCAGGTGTTCGGTCATCCAGACAGGATGTCCAGGAATGTTGACGGAATATATCACTTCCACTGTTTTCCACTGACCGGAATTAATCATGAAGGAGTAGATTTGGGGGAAATATTGTCTTTGAAATTTGGTTTCATGCTCAGAGTTGGATGTCATTTAAAAATTCATGATTTGATCCAAAATGTAACTTTGATCTAATAGTTTTTTTTTTTTCAGATTTTCAACGTATGTTACTATTTATTTATGTGTAGCCTACATTACAGTCTGTTTAAAGCCCATATAACAGACAACACAATGTTTATAATGGCATAGCAACAATATACATATATAAACAGACAAAAAATAGAGAAAATATTACAATATCAATTAAAATATCAAACTGTAGTATACAAACTACAGTAAAAGTACAGTATTCTTCAAGAACTAACTTGTGCACACAGTGATGAAAGAACGAGGTGAGTGGCTTCTGACTGTAAGGTGAGTAACACAGACGCTCATCAGAAGCCCTGAGTGTGGCTGTAAGAAATCTCACAGCTCGATGGTAAGCAAGGAAAATAGAAATTTGAGCACACACACACACACACACACACACACACACACACACACACACACACACACACACACACACACACACACACACACACACACACACACACACACACACACACACACACACACACAACACAACACAACACAACACAACACAACACAACACATCCATATAGCCTACAGTATGAAACATACAATAAAACCTGACCGAAACTGAAACACTCAATTACTTCACTGTTTATTCATGCTTTTTGTTTTGTGTCTTTACACCATTGCCTTGAGGTGCCACAAACAAATAGAAAGCACTCAGACTGTTCCCTCGCCAAGGCAGCACGGTCCTCTGCACATTTGAGCTGAGAAAGGCATTTATGCTTGTTCAATAAGTACAATGAGAGGTGTTCAAAAGTTTCCAAGAGTTTGTCCCAAACAACAAACAAAGAAACAGACCAACAAACATGTTGATGAGGTAATTGGAAATAATGGTGACCAACCTTAATTGCTGCAGTGAAATAACTATGAAATAAATTGAGTATTCAAGCTGCTGAAACCAAGGCAGTAAACCGTTCTAAAGGACCAACAGGCTGAAAAGTAGTCATGTGACAGACTATTGCTCCGCAGACCTGGTGTACACCCATGAAGCGCTTTCCTTTGTTTTCATAAAAAACAGTTTTTTCAGCTGCAGCGTGTTTCCATTTCGAATCATATGTCTAACTCTAAAATGCAAAATGCCATGAATGTTAAATAATGTGCGTCTAAATGCCTCAAATGCGTTGTGTACAAGAACGTATGCAATTTGCCATTGAGCTGAAGGAGTTTGTCTCCATTATATTCTGAGCTCTTTGCCTCGATAACCTGCCAGAAGAATTATTCAAAACTTTTATCCTGTGCAGCTCTGGATAAGCTCTGCATGCACAGGAGTGCAGGGAAGGAAGTGAAGCTGGCAGAGAGTAGGGTATGTGTGTGTTGTTGTGTTTTGATTTGGATTTGGAAGAATGTTTTGTTCTAGCAGTAATACCCCTAAAGACAGATCGTAGCACGCAGGCTTGTGTTGTGCTGCACACTGATCTTATGAATATTCAGTCCATCCACTGCTGCTGCAGTAAACTTCATGTGTTAGAAAAGTGTGTGTGTGTGTGTGTGTGTGTGTGTGTGTGTGTGTGTGTGTGTGTGTGTGTGTGTGTGTGTGTGTGTGTGTGTGTGTGTGTGTGTGTGTGTGTGTGTGTGTGTGTGTGTGTGTGTGTGTGTGTGTGTGTGTGTGTGTGTGTGTGCTTCTTTTTCATCAGTGATTGCTGGTCGTGCTCTCTTCACATAAACTTTACTTGAACACCTTTGGCTTTTTTTTATCGAGTTCACTCAGCTCCCGAGACTTTTGTAAGGATGTATGAGTGTTTTATTTTGATGGTTAGAGAATGTAAGAAGAAGAATTATCATTTAGCTCTTTCATATTACATTCATGTCACATTGTGTGTGATGCAGATGTCATGAACTTTGTTTCCTCTAAAAAGTTAAGGTACGTTTTCCCCAAAACAGCAGACACACTCACTATTCACGCAGTCATTATTCAACCCGCTGAGAATAATTTCGGATGAATTTGTTTGTAAGAGGCACTGACAAATCACCAAATCGAAAAGGTATAATTTGGTCTTGAATCCATTGCAGGTATTTCTCACCCGTGTAAATGGACCATTACTATTGTGCAAATCAACAGTTCAGATATTTCCCACATTTTAGTGATCAGTCATCACATTATTATTTTTTCTTGGTTTGTTTTGGCTGTTTTTTCCTCTGTCGTGTGCACGTGTGTAAAGGATGTTGAGGTCGTCATGTCTTTTGTCACTGTCTTAGACCGCTGGCAGCCACTGTGAATACATGTGTGCAGAAGTCCCTTTTCACTGTGTTCATATCGTGGCTGCTGACTGGTGCTTTATTTATCTGTTCAGTTTAGTTATGGTCCATTTGATACACTCGCCTGCTCTCGCAGGATTTTCCGTCTGCACACTTTTTTTTGCCATCTTGTTCAGTACCTCGTAACAATGTTTTCATTCATCATTTATCTACCTTTCCATCTCTCGCTCTCTCTTTTTCCCCTTCTTTCCTCAGGAAAACATCAACATCGATGAAGCAGCCAACTGCCTGGTGAAACACATCATTGCCAATGAGAATGACATGCTCCAGTCAGAAGTCCCAGACACCATCACCCCTCAGTTAGAGAATGACAAAGGCGGGACATGCTCCTCCTGCTTCAAATCCCAGTAACAGTAACACCCGACAGGTGGACGTCCTTTTATATCTCATTGAGCACAGAGTCGAGTTTGTGTGTGAGCAAGAGGCAGAAGAAGAACTACTGTGGCTTGTTTGTGAGGAAGAGGGTATGGGTGCCAAATCGTTTCCTGTCTGGTAGCTCAGGTGGGTGGGTGGGTGGGGGGGGGATGACATGGAGGCAGCTGGCTCAAGAAATGGATGGATTGAAGCAGAGACAGAAAGAGAGGGAGAAAGATTGATGTGTGCAGCTGCAGCGCGCTTGTCAAAGGCAAGGTCACCCTCTGGGCGACTTCAAGCTTTGACACTACCACTTCGGTTACCATGGAGACACCGTTAATGAAGACATGTACAGAGGTTGCAGCAAATCACAGTATTTCTGTGCTAAAAGTCTACAGAGGTAATCACTACATACACACCACGGTCGCTGTCTCTCTTTCTCCCTCTTTGCAGTTGTCTCCCATCCTTTCTTTTTCCCTCTGGCTTGTTTTTTCCTCTTTGACGCACCCCTTTTAGTTTTTCACATCATTCTGGGGCTAATGAGAAGGCAAACAGCTAATTTAGATTTTGTTTTTCTCCAACTATCCAAAGCAATCTCAGTTCGATAAGACCACAACCACATTAAATGGTTTATTTAGATCTCATTTTATTATATACCCCCATTTCTATGGCACTGTTTTGTGAGGTGTCCGTCTTTATGTACATCCACTGGCTCCAACAATGTCATTTTAGCAGATTATATGGATGTAAATAAAGTGCCTTTTCTAACACAGCCCATTGTATTTAATGCCTCTAATAGATATATTCACTATATATCTTATTTATAAGTGCTCTTAAAAAGTGCACTTTTTTTTTCTTTCTTTTCGTCACTGAAATAGAGTGCAACTTATTTCCATGGCAACCCATTCAAGACTTTATGATAAACGTATGTGAATTAAAGAACGCTGTGTTGAAGCAAGGATAATATAATGTATTTGTTTTAATCCAGTGGGGTTTTTTTTAATGAAATTTCTGTACCACTGTGAAATATTTGTAATATTTGTAATTATGGGATAAATGCAAATATGTATGTAACTATGTACATATTATATGCAGAAAACTAAGACAGATTATAGAACCAAAGATGTATCCACTTTTCAAAAATGTTCATATGAATAAAGCATCGCTTTACTGACTGGCTGGCTTTCATTTGTTTGGTTGCCCCCTTTAAGGCAGTTACAGGTGGGTGTCCTGACAGCTGTCTAGCTGCCTGTATGTTTCCAGGCTTTATTTGGCCTGCCTCTGCTCCATCCACAACTACCACCCTGTTATGTTACAGAAATGCACAACCTCTTTTAATGCAGTAAGGTTACATTAACACCTCTGATACAACCACCAAACGGGAGGAAAGTCCGCTGCACAACATACCACAGCATTTTGAGGAAACATGTCACTCAACCAGGCGGCAACCAACAGTGACATCACCCGTTGGTTTGATCTTGCTAGCGGTTTGGAGCAGGAAGTGACCATATTTGGACGAACTGAGGGAGGAGCCAGCGGTGGATCTGATTCAATCTGATTAAAAACCTGACGATGCTACGTCCCGCCCACTGATAGCCGTAACCTGCCTGCACCACAGGCCTGTCAATCAAACAGACACGCCCCCAAAAACACATCTTTTTTAAGTTTATTTTCTAATTAATGACGGATTATTTTCAAATGGACCTTCAGAAGACTAATAAGAAGGAGCGACTTTAGCTAACAACACCGAGATAACTGGTGGAGACATTGTATTGACTTTGTATTTGATGAGAGAAGTTGAATGGGAGTCTAGTGGCACTCGGTGGTATTGCACCTTGAGGCTCTTCTGCATCGCCCTCATTTTTCAGACCCAGAAGCTACGTCCACTTTTATATGCAGTCTATACGTTGAACCCTGAAATTGTTACAAAACTGTGCATGACACATTTTTGCCCAGGATGGTGGCTGAATGTCCCGCCATTAGGGAGGAGCTAAATGCCCTAGTTCAGCTTGCATACACTCATCATTGGTTGTTACTTTATTTGAGGGTTAGTGCTTGGATCAGGGCAACGGGCCAATTAAATTAGTTCTGGGTCATCCGAGGAGAAAAAACATCTCGGTTAAGAAACCTGATTTGTGCTCAAAGTTACTTACTCACGTACAAAGCTCTTCATGGGCTCAGACAGAGTTACATATCTAACTCTGGTTAACTATGAGCCTTCCAGAACACTGAGATCATCGGCTGCTGGTTTATTGGAGGTTCCCAGCAACAGCCGAAAGAAAATTGGGGATTCAGCTTCTGTCAGCTACGCTCCGAAGCTGTGGAACAAACTACCTGTTAGATATCAGGGAAGCTAGCTCAGTTAATACTTTCAAAAGAAATCTCAAAACATATTTTTAACTAGCTACTCTTGAAGCTCTCTTACACCTGCAATGCACTTGAACTACCACGCCTTGAAATGCATATTGCTCAATTTTCTATTTTCTACTTGTATTCCTTTTAATGCATTTTATCCTTTTCTTATGCTTTTGTCTGTTTCTTGTGTATTTTATCAGTTTTATATAATTTATTTTCTATATTTTTAATTGTTCCTTTATATCTGTTTTTATGTGAAACACTGTATGTAATTATTTTGCTGAGAAGCACTTTGAGCAGCATTTCTTGTATGAAAGGTACTATACAAATAAAGTTTATTATTATTATTAATTATTACTACAGTAGAATAACAGTATATATGATTTTAGTTATTTTTCAAAGGCGGTTGCTAAATTCAGAAACCATAACATCATTTTAAGATTTATTGTCAGGATAACAAAACCAAATTGATCCCATTCAAACATATTGGAAATGAACTTTAAAATGTTGTTCATGCTGTATCTCTTTATGGGTGAGAACAAACATTCCTCTCAGGAGTGTTTTTTTCACCAGTCATTCCCTCTAATATGCTGGAAATCCGATTTCACTGAGTAAAAGGTTCAAATTCCACTTTAATTCTTCTTTAATTCTATTTGTTGAGTCTTTTTTCTTCCAGTGACCGGCCTCTGACCTACCATGTGACTGCAGCCAGGCAGTACGCACGGAAGTCTGCTCCGTCTTTACCTTCATACCTACCTACTGTTATAGTCTTCAATCGTATCTAAAAATACACTCCTTTAAAAGGCAGTGAAGATCACCACATAGCCACTGTGTGAAGAATTTATTGACCAAAACTGTCAAGTAAAAAAAGAGGACAACAAAAGTAAACCGCGGTCTGACATTGAACAGCTGCACCATTATCCATGAATTAACCTGTCAACAGTTTATAATCTGCTTCAGACAGACACTTGCCGTCTAATCATTTCCCTCTTAAGATAACATGTTGTGCCTCGTTTAACACCATGATTTATTTTCATCCCCGAGAGACAAAGATGCAATCTATTGTCTGGCAGAGTCGGAGGTTAGTGTGCACGCTGGAGGAAGCCTGTGTCACTCTCTAATTTGTAATGATTGGATCTGATTTTCAGCATTGATTCAACAATTTCAAAAGGAAAACACAGGGCAGAGGTGGTGGGGAGAGACGAGAGGCACGGACAAGTGTTATATGCCTATTTTCCTCCACCGAAGCAGACCCCCTTCTCTGTACACCCACACACACACTGTCATCTAACTCTCACACATACACACACACACACACACACACACACACACACACACACACACACACACACACACACACACACACACACACACACACACACACACACACACACACACACACACACACACACACACACACACACACACACACACACACACACACACACACACAGTCAAATGGACACAAGCATACACACACTGATGATCAGATGATTTCACAGCTTTATCTCTTGCTCTTGGCTGGTCTCTAAGGCAACAAGCTGCTGGGAGAGTGATGCTTTTGTTTCTCTTTACTTACAGGCCCTGTTCTTGTAGTTCTCCTTGATTTCCTTTCTCATATGACAGAGAGAGAGAGAGAGAGAGAGAGAGAGAGAGAGAGAGAGAGAGAGAGAGAGAGAGAGAGAGAGAGAGAGAGAGAGAGAGAGAGAGAGAGAGAGAGAGAGAGAGAGACATACCATAACAAGGGAGTGCAATCACAAGACTTCTCAGTCACAGAGGATAAAGAGGAAATAAGCTGCACGTGATTTCAGGATGACTTAAAGTCTCTTTTTTCCCCCCTTGTTTCTCCCTCTCACACACACTCACTGACTCAAAGACACACACTCCGTTTACACACCACTATATACTCACACAGTTTTCACCTGCCAGTGCAGTCACAATTATTGTGTTGTAATTTTTGTTTAATGTTTGCAGTACTCTTCAGCTGGAGTTTGGGAAGATTTATTCTCACAAACTTTGCTTGCAAGACACTTTCAGATAATCCTCTGGAGGTCCCTGAAAATGTACAGGCATCCACTGTAATTCAGCAGCTTGCTCTCAAGTGAAAAATCACCCTTTAGAGATAAAAAAAAAAATATATATATATATATATATATATTCATCTTGTAGCTGTGATACATAAGTATGAATAATAAAATATTATGACTTCTGCAATAAAACAGCCACAGTGAAAATACAGGCACTGAGCTCAGATGTAGTGCTACTATATGGTCGATAAACACTGGGAGAGGTGCGGGACGTGGAGGCTGACTCTGGCTGTGAATTAAACACACAGTAAAAGAGAATCAATAGCAGGTCCCAGGAGAAACTCTGGATGAATGAAAATAGCGGCTGCACCTCCAACTTTGATCGATAAGAGTGTGTGTGCATGTGTGTGTGACCTCGCAGCAGCAGAAGTTTCCGTGAGTTTTAAATGGAGTGATATGTGGAATATCAAAGGCTTACTCTGAATGACTCATCATTCACAACCAGCTCGGCCAGAGAGCGAATCCAGTTCAACACCAGACACACACACACACACACACACACACACACACACACACACACACACACACACACACACACACACACACACACACACACACACACACACACACACACACACACACACACACACACACACACACACACACACACACACACACACTATTGATTACACTTGAGGATTTGTTTACACTTGCAGAAGTTACAATCTGACACATTCGTGTATTGTTTCTACATTTTTCTTCTGCCTATACTCATTTTGGTGTTTTTAGATTTAATAGCAATTACAAGCTTGTTCTATCAAGGAGTGTTTTGTTTGTTTGGAATAAGGCCACTCATATGTCAGGGAAAATTTGTTGATGTTCCCTTAGAAAATTATAATTTGTGTACCAATTAGGGCCCAGATGTGATTCCTGTAAAGTGGTGAAATTAGACTGAAACCACAAAATGAGTTAAGCGGTTGAGGAGGAAGCTTGTGTCAGCATACCGGATGAAATGGTGATTACCGAGAGGAATTCCACTTCTATGTCTGGAGCAATGTATGTAGCTTACTTGTTGGGCAATCCCGTTATTGCTTCGCCTTAGTATCCTGATACAAATTGTTACACCACCCAGTCACATGTCAGCATATTGCATGAAATTTTGGACTCTGGATTAGTGCCTTCACTGAGGACCAGAAAAAAAAGGCCAGTTAGAGGACTATGCACACAATCTCAACTCGAGTTACTAGAGGAAATTATCATTCCTATTTTGTATTTTATTTGCCCTCTAATTGCCTTCACTGATGTAATTTACTGCCAGCTGGGCAAAAAAAAAACAGCCTTCATGTTTGTTGGGTTCCCTGTTTTACTTTGAAATCACTCATCTCTTATGTCTGTTTTGTTTGACTTCCTGCGCTTGTTTTTTGTTCCTGACAGTTCTTGTGCTCACCTGCGTTTCATGAGCCCATCTGCACTCTCCACTCTGACTTTTTGTTTGTGGCTGAACCTGCAGTTGTAAGTAAAGCTCACTTTAGCTTTGACTACCTGCCTCAGTGTTGAGCGTTTTGGGTCGTCCTCCTTTTTAAACTGTTGAAACTGTAACATTAGTAAGTTTTAGATCACAGAATTGCTAATTAAGAAAGACAAGCAGTCATATTTGTACTTAATTTGAATTTTTGTCACACTAAAGAAATGCTGAAGTCATTGAAATAAAACACATTTTTGAACTTTTGAGAAAAAAACAGCTCTCAGATCCTCCGACTAGTCCAAGACTACAAGAACTGCCTTTTTGTGTTTTAATATGAAACTCTATGAAAGGGAAAGGAGACACATACTGTCATCTGTTATGACAGCAAAAGATAAAAAGAAATTGCCCTGAGCAGTTTAGTGGATTATTGATGTGTAGTTTCCTTTCAGGCAACGTTAGTTTGACTTTATTTTTCTTGAAACTTGTCCAACATTTTTGTGTGCTTTTAGGAAAAAATGGACACTTTTAATTTACATGAAGCACACAGCGGGTGGTTAAATTCTTTGAGGCTCACGCAGATAGAGAGCAACATCACTATCTCATATACATCAGCACCTTCTGATTCTGTGGCTTAAAACAAAAATATTAATTTTGCGCTGACCTCTTCACAGACAGTTAGGCAACTGGATCACTGCCTGGTTTGGAAAGCTGACAACGTTACCCAAAGTTTAAATTCTGTTTCTTATCCATCCCGCCACACAGATCATCAGAGGGACAGACAGAGCCTTTTTATTTAAACAGACTGTCTGTCTGTGAAGGAGGTGACACGGTAGCTCAGAGATTAGCACTGTCAACTTTGTCCTCCTGTTTCCACTTAGGTTTCCCTTTAGTGCTCCACTTTCCTCCAAAACTCCACTGATATCAAAGTCAGGTACAATCGGTACTCCATACTGCCCACAGGTTTGTGTTCAAGTCTTTGTGTCCTTTGAAGATTACTGACATTTTCAGGGTGTTTGTTTGCCTTCCTCCCAGTGTTTTCTGCAAAACACAAAGGGGCATTGGAGAAAAGAAAACATTCAAGGCCACTTGTCTCTCATAGGAAGTGCACTAGAGGAGTGATGACATGTGTATGATGTGTCTTGTAGCCTACTGCAGGATGTATTATCGTGCATAAATCCCATAAAAGCAATTTAAGAGGCATCAATGATGTGCAAAAATATGTACATTATGTCTTCCCTGAGGGATACCCCCTACCTGTTACACAGCTTCTGTGCCACAGTATTTACTACTCAGACCACTGTCAGAGTATCGGTTATGACGTGGACTTCTCTGAATCCCTCGTCCTCTCAGTTCAGCACCTTGGACAGTGATCGTGACACACTCTGGTGCAAATGTTAAAATGTGGCAGTGTGTTTGCGGTACAACATTTATTACACTGTCAGTTTTTCATGCAGTGATTTTATCTGCTCGGTGCATGATGCTACAGTATCATCTGGAGAAACAATAGCGTTATTTTTGTCACATTGTCGTACAATTACACCCAATATGAGCAGTTAATCCTCCGTCTATTCAGCCAGAAAAAAAGAGGGAGGAAGCGGCAGTATAATTTATGTCAGTATATATTAATGAGTTCCTCTTTATATGAAGTGTCTCGCTGCTCATGAACTTGATTGCTGCTGCAGTGTGTGGTGTGTGTCCCCGGGCTGGATATTTTGGCCAAGGCCACCGCATGTGTCATTGTGTGTTTGTGGGAGTGTGTAGCTGCAAAGTGTTTGCTGGCACTCTTTGCCTTGGCAGAGAAAAGGCTACATGGAAAATTGGTCAGCAGTGCCCTTCCCCTCGGTGCCAAGTGTGTCTCCTCTGGCGGATGTGTACAGAACAGCATGTGGACAGAACCTCCACATTGATGTGACCTTGTGCTGAGTGTGATCTATCCTCCCAATTATCGAAAGGCCGACAAATTCTGCTTTGTGCTCTGTGTGTGTCTGTCCACAGATTTTACTCGGATGAAAAACAATGTATAAATTTGTACTCTGGGGTCGCTGTGAATGTGTGTGGATTAAGTTCAACAGCTGCGATCCTCTCTGTGGTGCCTTACAGCGCTATTTAGCAGTGCATGTGTAGCATTGCACACACACTGCATACCAACGAGCACACCCTCCTGTCATTGCACTCTCTGATTGCACACACACACAACCTAACCACACAAACACAGAGATTCACAAGAAACCACATGAACAAGTTCAACTGAAGATAGAAAAAGTTATGCTCCTTTAAATTCAAAGTCTGTGTCTACAAATTTTGCATGACAAAAATGCATTACACCATCAGGAAAAATGGCACTTAAACTTTTAAGACTGGGTTTACTTGTGTGCTAAATTCCTACAGCAGGTAAATGATTTCCTGGATAAGGGTGACAGACAGAGTGCAAGGAAGCACAGATGTTGATGTGTTAAGGATGGACTGATTGGATGGACGGAGAGTGGGAGGAGGGAGGTGGGTGGATGATAGGAGGTAAGTTGCCAGGCAGCGTGGGAGTTTGAGGGCATGTTCAAGAGTTGTTTCTACGTGTGTGTGTGTGTGTGTGTGTGTGTGTGTGTGTGTGTGTGTGTGTGTGTGTGTGTGTGTGTGTGTGTGTGTGTGTGTGTGTGTGTGTGTGTGTGTGTGTGTGTGTGTGTGTGTGTGTGTGTGTGTGTGTGTGTGTGTCTGTGTGTGTGTCTCCTCTCTGTGTGGGTGAGCGAGCATGGGACCGAGTGATGGCTCACATGGAGGCAGTTGTCATGGCAACAGAGGATGTCGTCTTGTTCCGCAAGATCTCAGCTGTCCCAGAATCCGACAGACCTCTCTTCTCTCATCTGCCTCGGTCTTTCTCAGTTTATTTCTCCTGTTCCCATGTACTGTTTTCGTTTTTTACCAACACACCCACTCTGCACTTTCTCCTTCTCCTTTTTTTCCTGCCTTTCTCTGTATCCTTTTCTCTCAACCTCTTGCCCCATTTCCCTGCATTCTCCAGTCCTCCTCCCACTCTCTCTCACTCCTCTATTGCATAGCTATAGCAGATATAAATAGAGGTAATAAATCGCAGTGAAGCTGCCAGGGTGTATATTTATGTGTATGGATGTGTGTTTAGATTTTCGCTCTAATGAACTGTACAGACTGGTGAGGTATCCCCACACAGGGAGCTGTAACTCTCCATACCCCCCATCTCTCTGCCTTACATGGTACATGCACACTGCCCATTAATTCACAGCTTTACTGCTTTACAGCACTGCGGCCGCTTAACTCTATCAGACGTGTGACCCTCAGGCATTTCTAGTATCCCATCGGCCCTCGAAGGGGTTTCAAAGCTAAATAAATGACATCAACAACCTTTTAAAAAGCAACAAAACATCCACATACTTTGGTAAATCCTCCATAACATTAACATGTGCATAAGACGGAAATGTCTTAAAACGTTATGAAATAACACCCTCTTGTCAAATAGATTTTTGGAATCAGATTTAAAGCTGTTCTATTTCCTATTTTTATGAACAATGGATCAAATATGCCCCTTGTAGGGTCACATGAGAGAAAGACAGAAGACACATCTTAAAGGACATCGGTTCAATATTGGCAGAACTTCTGTTCATCAGGTTGATGAAGTCATGGCTGAAATCGAATGATTTTCTGCGTCTGCTGGATAAGTAAATTTGCAGCTGTAGTACAGCTCATTCTGTTGCCTCCATGGAGCCAGAAAAATCCCATCATTTGATTATAATATCACATATATAGCAGAATACACACTGAGAGTATCAGCCCAGAGTCCACCTAATGTGTTTACTGACTGTGGTTGTTTGGCTTTTTGGAAAATGCATGCACATGATGTGTTTTTCTGCCTGAGACTAAAACAGTCATGACCCCCTGCTCCTGGTAATAGTAACACCAGCAGCACTGAGATGGGATTAGGACATTGTTATCAATGCTACATATCACATGCAAAGTCAAGGAATGTGACCCGCATCAGCTCAGACATATGAGCTCTCTCCGATGTCCTATCTGTAACACAGCTGACTCTTTTATCCCGATCTCAATCTTGTAAGAAAAATTGCTAATTTATTTTCAGCAAGATTAACTGGATGTGAAAACTTTACGTGTCTTCACATGGCCTCTCACAACAGTGCAAACATACAGCAAGAATAAAATAATGCTCTGTGTATATCAGTGCATTCCATCGAAGGTGCTGATGATAAACATCACAGAAGCTAATCACACACAAAGAGGTTTGTATATCATAATGTCTATTTATTATCACACAAGTGAAACCGTGCAAACAGGAAGTCTTTAACCAGGCAGATTTTTCATCTATTAATCTTATAACAGGTGCACTAAAGAGGCCATATTATAAATAATGGAAAAATGATAATAGATGGTAGGATTTGTACTGTTGTGATTATTCAAGTCATTTTCAGATCACCTTTTTGGATTTACATCGTATTCACTTACAAGTCACTTCAGTTCAACCTTCTTTTCTCCAAACACTGGATACACATTAGAGTATGGGGGGTTAATTATTACATTAATTAATTAATTACATTAATGGACAATGCACAGCCCCATATGAGCAACAACTATTCTCCTCCAACATAATACAACACATTTATGTCCTGCAATTGAATAAGAAACCAGATTTGTCTTGCATGTACAAGAATATGTCTGTAGAGAGGTTTCTGTTGGTACATTTCCACAATGGTATAGTGACACAATAAATTCTTGTTAGAATTTATTATTGTTAATTATACATAGCATATGACAAAAAATATATTTTTTTGTTAGTAAATGTGCCATCACAGCCAAACAAGTAAATTTCTCTGGAAAATGGAACTGTAAATTGTGTCATACGTCAATATTGAGGTAATTGATTACCTCCTGACATCTTCTAAAATGTTGCAGAGCAGAACTGAATGTGTAGCCTCTGTTTCTGTCCCCATCTCGTCCCCTCCTGCCTTGTCTCTGGTATGTCTTCACTTTCTGCTCCTTAATCATATCTTCCCCCTTCTCTCTCTTATACGCACACAAACAAGATACAATGTGATTTATGGCTGTATGAGCGATGAGCTTTGTCCCTGGGAGTGGGGATATGTGAATAAACAGGACAAATGCACGAGACCACCTGAGACGTGACACCGCACTCATCTGTCCATATTTACAGAGAGGAATGAGAGAAAACACAGAAAACACAAGGGCACAAAGAGATAAATATAAAATATGTCAACGTTTCTAATGAGATCTACTATGAGAAAATCACAGTTTCCAAGAATTGCATTTGAGGTAAAATACTTTGGATTAAGATGATAGGAGTTGCTTATTCAAGCCTCAGGGTCACTCTACCTGAAAATTGCACCAATTTTCAAACAGGCTGTCTCATTTTCCACAAACTAAACTGTAGAGTAATATCAAAAAAGGCTATGATCTAAGATGCTAAACTATGGCTTCGTGATAAGGACATGAAAAGGAGATGATGAAGCTACCATAGGTGGATAGGAGAAGAGAGAATATCATTAGAAGGGGGTTGGTTGAGCTCTGAGAGTCCCAGCGTGTCAGTACAGTCTCTCCACACATCTGCCTCTTCATCCCCATGTGGGCCTTGCAATAGCAGATGCAACAGGGCGTCTGTGTGCTCACCTCTCCCCTCCAAACAGAAACATCTGTCTCCTCACACAGGCCATATGCCCCGTAACACAAGCCCTCTCTCGTCTCCATCCCCCTGTCTCGCTTTCATGTCTTTTTCTCTTTCTGTCCCCCTTCTCGTTGTCTTTGATGGAGTGCCAGAGGCTGGCAGGCGTTCCTGCTCCATGGCTTTATGGGCACACTGTCTCCTTCCGCAACTGTCCTGTACAAACCAGCTCACATTGACACACACACACACACACACACACACACACACACACACACACACACACACACACACACACACACACACACACACACACACACACACACACACACACACACACACACACACACACACACAGATGCCCACTGAGCAGAGATAGATTTGCTGTTTGGAATATCATAAATTGAATATGGCCAAAGCTGACATTACAAAGTTTAGATATGCCTTAAAATATTCAGATTCCTCGAGATCTGCGAAGTGCCTTCATTATGACCTCACCTTTAGATGTATGAATGGGCATGAATGACTGAACATCAGCACACAATACACATCCATATTATACTTGGTCTTGGTGATTGTGAAGGTAGCATTACATATTGATTCCCAGCAGCATTAAGACCATCAAACCTAAAAGAAAAATCTATGTTATAACAGTCACTTCTGAAAAACATTTATAAGCATTTTACTTTAAAACAACGGGTCTTCTTTATTCATGTTTTTTGTTGTCATATGGTTTACTAACTAAATGTAGTACAGGGCATTAAATCAATACTTTCTGCAAAGCTGCAACAGAGCTTGACAGCAGAGCCCTTTCCACATTGATCGAATATATCAACGTCAAGTTTCAGGGCCTTTTAGAATTAAAGCCCTTTTTGTTCTTCCTGCTTTGAAGTGAAAGACAATTTTACAAATTGCTGATGAAAATACAAAAGAGCAGGCTTTAGTGTCAGATGGAGGGAACACTTCATAGTTTTGTGGTTTTGTTCAGGAATTCAGGCTTTTCAAGTAGACTTGTAAGGCAGTCTGCAGGTGGAAGTGGTGAATTTCTGAAGCTCTTCGTGGGTTCGCTGTCACATATGAGTTGCATTAAATTTGCTCATAAACACAGGCAGAGTGTCAGGGAGTGTAGTGTCCTGTGTGACCAGAATGAGCCTCAGTAGTGAAAGTAAAAACGTGTACAATAGTATGTGTTATAGTTTAAGGTTGACTTTATAATATCTTGAATTGTTTAAAAAGTTTGCAACTCCGTTAATTAATCATAGATTTAATGCACCACCGGGCGAGCACGTCAAGTGCCACAAATCGAGCACACCTCCAGTGTTCCTGCAGCCTACAGCTGCATGACGGGTCCAGCTGCGGATCTTTCAGTTCTGCTATTTTCCACAAGGCCCTTTACAGCTGTGAAAACTTAGCGCCCATTTCAGACGAAGTATTATCAATGAAAGTCATGTCGGGAGTGCGACGGATCGAGAGAAGCAAAGTGTATCGGTTACAGGAAACAAGCGGCCATTCATACGGGTGAGTAATAACAAGGGAGCTGCGTGTGTTAGCGCGCTGCGTGATGTCCAAACACCGGGGAGGCTCCTGAGTGTCAGCGTTGTGGCCTGCAGCCTGTGGTGTTATGGTGGCATCATGTCCTGGTGCGCCATGCTTTTGATTGAACTGTCAGGTAGCCTCATTTGATACATGTGGCAGTGCGTGTTGCACCTGCTGTGGTGGTGTTGGTGGTTTTGTAAGTTCATGTTGGCCATTGATGTACTGTTGCTTGGGCTTTGTCTTCTGGTTGTAGCTGGTAGTTTCGTCTGATGTATGTTCAGGCTGGAGTTGTACCCAGATAGAAGATGAATTTAGGCGGCATAAGATGTCTCAGTGCAGTTACTTTATGTTTAAATCAACTCTTCTCCTTTAGTCCTTTGCAGGACTGCAATGAGCCACCTGATCTGTTATCAGACTTTTCAATAGGTTGTTATCATCTCGCATCACAAATTTATGTGCGGCAGAGGCCTACTGAATCCACTGTACAAATTGCAATTGCACCTACTTTTAGGTGTAGAAGGCCCTACTCGTCCATATATCTGTAGCAGATGTGTGACGATAACCACATATTCACCCTGTGAATGAATTCTCCTGCTCTAAAGGTTGTTTGAATAAATGCCACCACAAACCTACAACAGAGGAACAAACACACATATTTACCAGCAGACGCAGATTTATTAGGCAGGCGGACAATAAGAGAGGAACATGGATGGGCATGAGCACACACATCTCTTGTATCTCTCCACAATCGATCGAAGCCTTGTACCTGTCGAAAAAGAGGATTTAGACTGGGAGTGCACAACCAGTCCGTCATGCTGCGCTGCCCTAACACGAGCTCAGAGACACACACACACACACACACACACACACACACACACACACACACACACACACACACACACACACACACACACACACACACACACACACACACACTTTTCTACATTCATACATAATGCATGCACCTGCAGTCTGGTTATTGGAGAAAGAGAGAGTGTGTGTGCCTGTTTGACAGAAACATGCGGCATAACAAAAGGGAAAAGTTTCCCCTGCCTTAAATGAGGGCCAGATATCTCTCTTGCATGTTCAGATGCTCTTCTGCTCCTTCTCATGCTCTCTGTCTCTCTCTCTCACACACACACACACACACACACACACACACACACACACACACACACACACAATCAATCAATCAGTCACTGCTGCCCCTTTGTCCTGTCGCTCCACCTGTCTCCTGCTGCAGTTTCCCTGTGGACCCAATCAGTAGCGAACACTCGAAGACAGATTATGGCCTTAAGCGACGCTCGATAGGAAGACGGGAAGAGAGCAGGGATGGAAGGGATGACAGGGAATGAGGCTAAGTGGAAAGAGGATGAGTACATGTGGGAGGATGAAGGTCTGGGAACTGGGATGTGATATTTAAGTAGGGGAGAGATGAGGGAAGGTGAGAAAGTGATGAATAAACTGGGGCGGATTCCTGTAAAATTGTTGTAGGAAGGGGGAGAGAACGAGAGGAAAATAGAAATGAGGGAAGAACGCAGATGGTCTAAAGCCTTGTGATGCCAAAGAGTTGGACTGGCGGATAACCGTATCCTGTAGCACTACCAGTATTATAGAGGCCATGCAGCCATTAAAACTCAATGGTTCATAGAATGCTTCACTAATATAGTATTGTATTCCTCTAACATCGTCAGACTTATAATGGAGTTAAAGAAAACATCACAACTGATGTTGCAGAACCAGAGATGTCATCATGAACGAATTTCACTACCATCTACCCCCCTTGTGCTTTTTTTTACGTACAGGTGGACATTTTTGGTTCAGCGATCCTACTCCAGGAAAGGTGGGAAGGTCACCAAAAAGATTAGCAATCTTCCTCTCGAAGCTTTGCCACATTTTATGAATTAGTTGATCAACAGAAAATTGTATCAGTCATTATCTAGTGTGATAATTGACAAATAGTAATTTTCCCAGCAGAAACTGTATTTGTGTTTGTTTTTTATTCTTATAAAACTGATTTATTTATTCATTTATTTATTTTAATTTTTTTGGGCTGTTAGGACCAAATATTTTATGAGCGCATTCTGACCAAGATCAAATTTTGTGGGTTTAGCACAACTTCTACCCCCATGTCCAATGCTAATTTTGGAAAACAGGATAACTAATGGATCAGGCAATCTGACATTCATGATCCAAAAGAACATTGACATGTTCACCCATCATAATTCCCTCAAGAGAAATGTAACCTTAATATTAAACAGTCTGGAGTCTCACTTCCCTGACATTTAAAGACCAAGTGAGTAACAAGGGGGGGAAAAAATGCCATAATGTTTAAGAATGAGGATAATGAATCTGATTTCTTGTCATGGACTGAAGGACAGAGAGATGACTGATCAACTGACATCGCCATCTTTTTCCTCAGTCAAGTAGGATACAAGAGGAGAAGTGAGATGAAAATGAAGAACGGTATTCGCATGATGTGCCTTTAAACAGATGCATCAATGTGTGTCTGTGCGTGCGAGTCCACGTGTGCCTTCACCTGGGAGGTGACAGTGAATGTGGATTTTTTGACATTTTAGTTATACTGACATTAAAGACTTGTCTGACATTTAAATTTCACATTGATTTTCGAGACCGCTCACTCGTTGCCGTACGATAAGACTGATCACCCTCCTCGATGTGTGCGCTCGCTCTCGCATGCTTCAGACTAATTTTGTATTCTTCAAGAGGGCCGCTTCAGATGCATGAGTGTCCGCATGTGAGGGATTTTACTGCCTGTGTCCGTTCACCTTAGCTTCTTGTGTTGTATTTGACTGTGTGGTAGCAGTCATTTTAAATCCCTGTGTGGAGAACATACCAGTGAAGAAGTGATATCCACACCTCTTGTTGTGCTGGATCCTGCAAAGCCTCCCTAAATTCCCCAGTTTCATCTAGAAGCATCCTAGTAGAGGAAGAAAAGACAATATTTGCTCACTTGCAAGGTCAAGAATGAGGACAATACCTGCAGGGCTCGAGCAGAGCAGCCTCAGATCAAGCAGAAGTGATGTAGAACGTGACAGCATGAACAGGTTCAGGGAATGTGGTATACACTATTAATTGTGAGGGGTAAAGAGAGCCATGAGTGGAGTGGGATGTTAAGTGGTGACATTCAGAATGTCACGCTCAGTGTGCCGCTGCTGGACTACAGATCACTGCTGGTTTATAAATGCAATTAGTGCCAAAGCTACTTGAGCTGGTGATTTAAGTTTGCGGTTGTTTAACGAGACCTGAAGCCCCATGTTCTGAACACGGACATGGATCATTGTAAAAAAATGTGCAGCGCTGCCCACTGATGACCCTCTGGTGGTGAATCAATTCAAACAGCCTCGATCTTAGAGGTAATGAGTGTTTCAATGTCTGGGATTTATTCCTCCACTGATACTATACTTCTGAAAGGTGCTAATTTGTCTTTTTTTCTTTTTTCTTTCTAGTTTTATAGACCTGGCTTATTAGATGTAGGTCAAATAAATCAAATACTTCACATAGCCTGTTGAAAATTAAACAGTGGCATACAACCAGCTTTTATATCATGTGATTCAATACCCATACAGTATGCTCATTGATTTTTTTTTTTATTGGTGCTTGCTTTGGTCGATTTTTCTGTTGTTACCCTTGAGCAATAACTAAAATGTAGCGACACATTTTGCAGTGTCAGCCTCTATTAGAGGATATAGCCTGCTAGTCTTTACCAGAGAGCTGTCCACTGCATTTTATTTCGATCACATGCTACTCAAAAGAGGAAGGAATAAAAAGAGGATGCGCTGATCAAGAAACCAACAGATACTAAACATGACTGGCTTTGTTGCTTTCTGTGTCCACTCATCTGAGAGGCAGTCCTGTAGTATTTTACCTGTGCAGATGATTCATACCTTATGTAGACATAAGAGAAGTTCAAAAGAAACCTATGTCATTTAATTGTGAGAGAAAATGGAGCCAACACAAATGAGTCATACGATCTTATCTGTCCCTAAAAATGTGGAAGGAGACGTGAGCACAATGACTATGACACCCAACAGAAAATAGAGGATGGGTAGGAAGGGATGCCTGTGCAACAAAAATAACAAAAACCTTTATCCTCTATTTCTTTCCCTTCGTTATGGGTAAAGGTATTTTACCAGGTGTCATTTCATTGCATTGTTGCATCAGCAGTTACAGTCTTCTCCTGCTACGCTCCAAATATCCAACCAGATGGCACCACTGAAATGTTGACAGACTGTGAATGCTGCAGAAAGGTATCCTCTCAATATTTTCCATGATCATTTTAATATGATGATGCATATAATTATGTCGGCAGTGAAAACACATGATCATGAGAAGATCTTTTTTTTTTTTTTTTGTCATATCAGTATGTTACCTTCTGTTACGTTCCGTGTTGTGCTTGAAATAAACACACTTAAGTCTTTGTCCTGCATTGTTGTCATTGACACTTGGCTGTGATTTGAGACTGAGCAGTCTCAGGTTTTCTCCAGCAGTTGGACTGCAGTGGTCACAATAGGAGTCTCTTTGCAGGACAGACTACTCGGTCATTTTAATGGTGGCGTTGCCTTTGAGCCAGAAACCCTCCTCCTCTGACAGCTCCGTGGTGGCATCATTGAAGGATGACAGCACACTGTGGCACTCACCTGTATTATTCCTATATGCTCAGGGGGACAGTGTTAGTAGTCACACCAGGGCTGAGCCAGTGGCTTTATTGGCTTAAAAAGTGTCCTCAGTATGTTGAAGAAGGATTAGTTGGCTGTTATCATCAGACTTGTTCTTCTACCGCAAGCACATGTTTTTACTCAGAGATTGCATTGGGCAAGGCAGGAGAAGGAGAGGGTGCGATGGACTGTTTATCCTTAGGGGGAAATATTTCTGTCAAAGCAAATACATACAAATGCTTATTAGAATAGAATTATAATTGCTTCATTAGCTGATGAAGCAAATTAAGCAGGAACAATTCTGTGAAGGGATTAATCATTTTAGTAACCTTTTTAGCAAAAAGGCCTAAAATTCACAAGTTCCAGCTTCAGACTTAAATATTTGCTGTATTTTAGTCTCCTGTGGTAGTAAACTGAATCTTTTTTAGTTTTAGACTGTTGGCCAAACAAAACAAGCCATTTAGATATGTAATCTTCTACTCTGATTTTACTATTCTATAGAACAAAATTCTATAGACATTTATGAAGAATCAGACATTTCATAGACCAAATGGTTGGCAGACTGACTAATACTTAGTAATCTTATCAAAGTAAATGATATTTGCTACCCTTAAGGATTATAATGTTAATAAAACAAATACAGTATCTTTACTGCTTATCTGATTAAGAAAAACAAAAATGATCAAAAAATCAGTGCATGTACAATGCCGGTTTCATATTTGTAGGAGCATCTGTCATTATGCATGTGACTTTTGTTATTGATCATCCAGTGAAAATGTTGAACATTTCCTCCACTTTATCCAAGCACACATACACATTCAGTGCTGGACGTCGATGTGCCTTTTGGGGGCAACATAATTATGGTCCAGTTTGTGCACACACTGCCTGAACCCCTCAACCTTTAACTGTAATTCTGTAGCCAGATATTATCACTGTAGTCTCCTTTCTCTATATTTAGCTCAAAATAAAAGCATTCTTCTTCCATTTACTAGCAACTGTGACCATCACACCATTATCGCCGCTGAAAGTAAAAGAGATCAGCCATTACTCGGCCACTGGCTCGGCTGGTTTTTGGCTGAAAATGTAAAATATTATAAATCTTTCTTTTCCAGCCTGCTAATAAGAATGTGCCCAGATGTGATGTTTGTAGGAAAGCGGTCTGCTACAGTCATAATACCACAAATTTGATCAAACATAATCACGACTAAGAACACACAAAGCTGCTCTCTTGTGCAGGTCACTCATGAAAAAGAGATTCTCTTTTTTTCTTGTTCTTTTTCTTTCTCTCTCCACCTCATTGAGATATTTACATGGTTAGATAAAGGATTAAGAAATAATAATCAGGATTGTGTGAGGATGTTCTGTAATCATCTGTCCGCAAGTTTGGTTTGACATTTACTGAATACGGCAGAAGTGTATGTCAACTAACTGAAATCGTCCCATTACTTGATTTTACTTTTGTGTCTGCTCTGCGGTTCCAAGTATTTATCAATTAAAACTATTATTTACATATATCTATGTGTGCCTCATTAATGGAAAATGATCAGCCTCGTCAATCTTTGACTACTTTCCTCCGCTCTAGTCGCTCTCTCAAGCATTTTATGAACAATCTTCAATTTAAAATGACATATTGTCGACCAAAGTGTTTGGTTATTGTTTTTTTCAATGCGGAGAATTCACTCCATGTAAGGGAAACGAGGTAGTTTCTGAGTCTGCCTCACATATGCTTGCACCTGATGTGAGTTCAACTTGTAGAGCTTGGGTTGGCACTTTTTATCTTGCAGTCAAACAGCATACATTAATTTCAGCTTGTTTAATTGCCTTGTTTGGCTGTCACATGAAGCATAGAGAAAATAGACAACTACAACACTACACTCAGATCGTTTATTTAATACCTGCAGCTTTGGGTAAATTCCTAAGACGAAACAGCTTGCTGGCATCATTGTTATGTCGCATGTACTCACTCAAGTATGGATATATATATATAGTCTAACTTAAGCCCTGTCTGTGTCCAATGAAGGAATAACTAGCAGCAATGTGAGAACTAGAAAAAAACACCACTCATTTGCACCTAAAATACTAACAGACTAAAATAGGCCGATTTAATTGAAAAGTTGCATGTGTTTTACATATTGTGTATCTATATTTGAATTTAAAACATGATCTTTCATGAAATCTCATATAGCTTTAATCTTTTTCTTTCATTGCATGGTACAAGTGAACACCACTGTGTCATGGTGACATTGACATTCATTAACATCCTGGGATTTACTATTTCATCAAAGTTATGTCAAATATTTGTATTTTCTTTCAGAACTAAACGACTCCAAACAGCTTTAAATGTGTCTATAGTATCCTCAAAAACCTCTCTAGGACACAGTCAAAGCCATGGAAAACTGCAAACAATGTCCTTCACATAAGTTCAGTTAAATTTTAATTTTTCTTCATTTTACCCAGTTTTCAAATGAAAACTGCCAATAATACACTGACTGAATTTCCTGAGGCAGTTTTTGTGACATACTTAACAAAATGGTCTCTTGGATATGTGCCACAGATTAAAAATAAGTCTTACAAATGTCCCCAATCCTAAACCTATATTTCATTTGCTGTTGGTGTGTTGAGTTTTAAGAATATCCCATGTGGTTAGATTTGGAGCTGGGCATTGAGAGGATTTCATTTTATCAGTTCAGTTCTATACTAATGCATTTGCAAATCCTTATTCGATAAATCGATGGGTTTAATAGTCATCTTCCAAACCAAGTGAATTTGATCTGCCCTACACTAAGAGGTCACACAAGTAGCACAATGGTAAAAGGTCTCTCAACCACAGTAGAAGAACAAAACTGATGCAGTATTGATAGTGACTGCAGTTTAGGATAATTATTCATGTTGCAGCAGAATTGTCTCCCCCTAACACTGAATGCCACAATACCCATACTGGACCAACATTTACAATTACATTATCATGTTTTTTTTTTTTTTTTTATTGCTTTTGCTCAAATTAAGTTCCTTATGCACTCTGTGCTTAAAATGAAAGATAAAGTCAGTAATTTGAAGAATTATCACGGGATGTGTCCTTTTTTATAGAATACCAATTCCTGGAAACACCATGTGTATATTAGTCATGTGGATGATAGCACATAAAACAAAATTAAATAGTAGGACTATTTACCCTGCAGTCCTCTCCTCCTCTACACTCTGTCTCTTTCCTTGTATTCTTCCTGCTTTCCTGTTTCTTATCTGATGACATTTGGTTTTGTTACTGTGTGTGGTGTTGTGCATGTGCATGCTACTTCATTTCCATAAAACAAAATTAAATAGTAGGACTATTTACCCTGCAGTCCTCTCCTCCTCTACACTCTGTCTCTTTCCTTGTATTCTTCCTGCTTTCATGTTTCTTATCTGATGACATTTGGTTTTGTTACTGTGTGTGGTGTTGTGCATGTGCATGCTACTTCATTTCCATGTCAGTGTGACAGGGATAAAGCTGAGGTGTGTTGGACCAGCTCTAATAAGAGGGGCACGGTGAAATGTGGATCATAGGCTTTAGCAAATTGTATCATTGCTATTCAGGCAACCAACAAAGCCCAAAGTGGCTGACCCATGACTGAACAAAAATACATACATGTCTATAAATACTGTCAAGTACATAACATGGCAACGCAACGCAACACATCCAAGCCATCCAAACATGACTGAAGAATATGTAGAATTACCGTCTTGCAGTTGTTTGCCTCCAAAAACAATTTTAGTGGTAGTTCACATCCATATCTGGCCAAGCTTATATGGCACATGTAATTAAAACTTTGAAGAAATCCTGATGTGTTCACATGTTTGGATAATAAAGATGACTGACAGTAGACAAAGCATCAAATGTGGATGTTGCTGCAAAGAAGCTAAATTCTAAAACGCTTCACACGCATCTTCAATCCTAACAGCACAGCAGATTTATACAATCACTACAGTTCCTAGATGGACACCCAGGAGTAGTGTCACCAATTCAGTATCTGATATAATTTGGAATATGGTCACAATCTTGCTTTCTGCTTCTGAGTTATGGTGTTGCATAATAGACAGAAAAGTGTTTTTGCACAACACAATGATGTCTCCGTGAAGCTGATCTTTGACTTTTTGGATATAAAATGTCATAACTTTATCATTTTGTGTGTGATCTTGAACTTTGACAAACCCAAATCTCAACAGTTTATCGTTGTGGCCAAGTCAACTTTTGTGACAAATTTGAATAAGTTCCAGCCAAGCTTTCCTGAGATATTGCATTCATAAGAATGGGTCATTGCTAGGTGACAGTGACCTTGACATCTAACCCCCAAAATGTAATGAGTATATAAGTGAACATGTGAGCCAAGTATGAAGAAATTCTGACAACCTGAACACGTGATAGCCCCGGCAATTGCCGGCACAGGCATAAAGGCACATGAGAAAAATACTTTGAAAAACACAAAACAGTTCATATAAATTCACTTGCATTTAGGGTTTAGTTGTAGTACAATATAGTCCAGGCTAATTAAAATTTGGCCTAAGCTTGGTTGCTCTGTTTGTTCACGTATAATGACTCCTCTAAGTCATTCAAGTGTGAATAAGTAAAAGCAACTGGACTTATTAGCCAAGCATGTGTTGTGACTTTAGAAATGAAGTTTGTTCAGATATTCATTTTCCCCAGAATATGTATCCTCGCTGATCCCTTGACTTTTCCTCAAATGTCAGTTTTAGAATTTTATGGATTTTAGTCAAATATCTTTTCAACGCTATGGTATAAAGGATTTTGATTTTGCCTCTGGTGCCATCATGGGGTCTAACTTCAAGTTTTGTCCAATACTTTGGTTTATGACTGAATACATGCAAAAATAATGACATCCACATCATCCTCAATTTTGTGTTTAGTGTTGGTTAAGACAATACAATTTGATACTTTAGTGGTTTAACTTTGTAATCATGGGAAACATACCTGGTGTAAAGCAAGTGGACTCGATGGCGGAGATGACCCCTACTGAACTGTTTCTACTTTGACCAAAAATCAGCAAAACATGGAGAAAAATGTCTGTACTCTGTGGGCGCAGATGCACAGGGAAAACTAATAGGAAACAAACCCAGACAGGCTCTCGGACATAGATTATGTTTGTATGAGTCATTTCCAGTTATTTGGTTAACCAAACTGGTTTTCTGATTGGGGAAAACAATGGAGTCATCTATTGTGTTCTGCTTGTTCGATTTTTTTTTTTTTTCCCTCCATCTTTCTCTCTGATGGCACTCAACAACACCACCACCACCTTCTGTCTCAATCCTCCATTCATTCAAGGACCAGTGAAAGAATTCGACTGCATGACCTCCTTAACTAGCTCTTAATGAGCGGTAGATATACTTCATTCTTTCACCAACCTCCAAAATGCTAATCAGTGACTATCTTTTATTTAAAACAAATTCTCAATTGAAAGGGTTACAATTTCAAAAAGTAAAGTACTAAAACATTGGTTTTATTATTACCACTGTTGCAATTTAATCTAAGGTAACAATGACTTTCAATTAAATTATGATGATTTTTTTTTCAATTGATTGTTGTCTATGAATCATAAAAAAAAAGGAGTGAAGACATTTATATTATAACTGCTAAACACCAAGTTCACAATCTCAAATGTGTTTGTTTTTTTCTTCAGTCTATTGTCCAAAACTAAATATTGATTTTGTCCAACACAAAAACTGCAACTTTTATCATTTGAAAAGCCAAAACTAGATTTTGTTTGTATTTTTCATTATTTTTGCTTTGAAGAATGTATGGAACATCCAAGTATTTGCCAGTTATTTTCCTGATAATAGACATTAAATTGACTGTTTCAGCCCCAACAGGGTCAGGGTTATGAAGATATAGGTACCACGTGCTTTCTAGTAATTCTTGTAGATAATTAGAATAAATTGACACATCACTTTAAGTCACCCATGAGCCACACAGTCAGAGAAACAAAAAGTAGCTACCACAGGAGGTGGTGTGACAAAATGGAGTGGTCTGACCAAAGAGTGACATCTAGTGGTGAGAAAGAGAGAAGGTACTTTTATACAGTGGTGTTACATGATTACCAGCTGCACAGTTGATACGTTAACTTCACGTGTAAAGTACAGATTTTATGAATTGTTTTATAGTTCAGTGCAGTGTCAGCTGTTTCAAGGACTTGAGGGTTATGACACATTATGACTTTGTCAAGAATATATAAGGTTACACTGTGAAAATGAGTACATTTTGTTTTCCAAAAGTAGGAAACATTAAAATCCTTGAGAAAGGCCTTTCTTTGTAAATCCAGTGAGGGACCCGAATGGTGTAAATACAAGTGATGCATAGCTTTTCAAGATGTTCTTTAAGGTCAGTGCGGTTCTAATCTTGTCCCGTCATATCAAAATACAACACTTGATATACTGTTCTAAGTTATAGACGGTTACATTTACAGGTTACTCTTCAACATTACAATAGCGTGTTTTCAGACATCTGACCTGACCTTAAATGTAAATCTTTGCCTGCCATAAACTAGATTCAATCCTTCACACTTCCTGCCATGTACAAAGAGCTCTCTGTTTCAGCTTGATGGCGAATTATTCTCCAATCGCTCTCTTGGCCAGGCTTTAGGATTTCAGTCTCAACTCATTAGCAGGTTTGGCCTGAGAACCAGGATTTACAAATCCTTCTAGCACTGAATTGGCTCTGGGGCCAGGTCAACTACGTCACCCAGAATCCCCAGTGGTGGCCATTACTCAAAACTATTCATACAACATAGACGGCGAGCAGAATGGGAAAATGATTTCAACATTGCCGAGAGGGAACAGCTGCGGCGTTCTGCTGCTGGACGATGACAGATTTCCTTCTCACTCTTCCTCTTACTCAGTCCCTTTCATTTCACTCTCTCCTGTCCTTTTTTTCCCCTTTTGTTTTGTTTTTCTTTCGTCTTCTTGTCTTTTACCTGATTTTCTGGGGCCTTTCTTCCAATCATTCTCTCTCTATGTATCTTAGTTTTTATTCCAACCTCTGAGCACCCACTTTACACACACACACACACACACACACACACACACACACACACACACACACACACACACACACACACACACACACACACACACAACTCTGAAAATACATTACCAAGAATATCAGTGAGGAATTTGAATGGGGCCTTTTTTTTTTTTACATTTCAGCTTTAAAAAAAAAATACGAACGTGCTGTTCGCGAACAATGTGCAACTGTGTGTTTCTCCGTGCGCATGTATGCGAGTGTATTTACACTGGTTGTGTCCAAATGTCACCACAAGAGCGGATATGCAGAGGTTAAACTGTAAAGCTGTCATTTGTGAGAAAGAATTAAAGAAGTGTCGTTTTTTTATTTTTTTTTATTTAAGGTCGGAAAATCCGCGTTTAGGTTGAGCTGTCAGCTGTTGGAGATTAGTATGTGTGTCTGTCAAGTTACTGCATCTCTAAACAACCGCAGAAACGTGGAAATCGATGCCGAGAGACGGAGAAGCCCGGAGATTAAATGACCTGTGGCATTCATGGAAAAAACAAACTGGGAGGTTGTAGAAAACCTAAAAGCACAACTACAGTAGCTGTGTTGTGTGCTTGAACGTACACTCAAGACAAGTAAATACACAAACTCACGACACTAAAACCACCATTTAGGGTATAAATTTGAGAGCATACCTCTTCCCCTCTTGGCCTGCGTTTGTGTGAATGTGCATGTCAGTTTGTGAACATGCTTGCTTGTGCATGTACTTTCTTGGAGTGTGTCTGCATGTGTGTGTTAGTGGAGCCACATCTGGAAACAATAGAGTGGTAGATGCTGTCACTTTCCCTTTACCTCAGGCTTTTGAGTGTGTTCTTAAACAAACACTCAATTCACTCACAGTAAATTACAGGAAGGCAATCTGAGCTGCAGACTTAGATATTTGGACTCTGTCTTTGTTGACACACACACACACACACACACACACACACACACACACACACACACACACACACACACACACACAAACATGCCCAGAATTAATCAGTTTCTCCAGATGCAATTTTATCGTTGCACTGGTAAATTACAGCCTAACTTGTATTCGGTGTAATTGCAAAACCAAATTACATCTAATTTTGAAGTGAGAGTTGGTGTGTGCTTCTGCAAATGTTTCTGTGTGACCTCTAATTTTGTCTGTGTGTGCGTGTAATGTGTGGGTTGCGACTTCGTAGCTGATGAGATGGGATTGATGTCACAGAAATGTTTACACAGTATAATCACCGTGTTTCCACTGTGGATTCAAAACAAATTTTGTGGTTATAGAGCATTTCTTATCCTAACCCAGAGTAACTGGTAAAATGAAATGTGAAAGAGATCCAAACAGAGACACTGCTGTGTGGACTTGTCGAGCTAACAGGCTGCGAACAGTTGTTTGAACGCACTTGAGGCTGATCAAGAAATACAACTTAATTAGTCTCATAGACAAGAGGTGGCAGCATTGTTCAACCCAGTAAGTGAACACAGCTCTGAGGATGTGCAAAGACGTTTTACTGCCTGCACCCAGAACCGAACTTTCATTCATTTGTTCATTCATGCTGATCTTAACTTACCTGAAAGGTCTTTTTGAAAATGACTAATACATGACACAGTGATGCTTATTTCACCTTAAATCGGCTGCTCTGAATATATGACATTGTGTTATTGTACATGTTGATTCGATTCCAAAGTGACAAATTTTGCTGATCGATCAAATAAATAAAATCAAAACATTCTCTAGTTAAAGCTTTTCAGATGTGACAATTTACTTCTTTCTTATTTAATAAATAATCTTTGGGGGCTAAACAAGACATTCAGAGATCTTACCTCGGGTTTAAATGGTATTTTATACTATTTTCTGATGTTCTATAGACCTAAAGAATAATCATTGAACAATTAACTAAAAAAGATGAAAATAATCATTTAGCTTTAGCCCTGCTTTGCCACACTCTCTCACACACACACACACACACACACACACACACACACACACACACACAAACATGCACATATGTAAAGTACATAAACAAACGTATAACTGCACCTACATATTGGAAACCAAAAAGTTTTTATTCATCTTCTGATACAAAAGTGTTTTTAAATAACAAAAAGTTTTAAAATTTGTCACTTTTTTTTACAAGGATAAATTAGCAATTTCTTTATAATACACTGATGACATTGTCAAGACAATACGTTTTCTACACAAGGGAGCAGTGGAGACCATGAAGGCTGCAATCAGTGTTGGTGAACTGACCCCAGCAATGATTCCTATCTGGGTTTCTCAAAAGCATTTACAAATCTGCATCACCAGTGGTTCTCAGCCTTCACTCTGCGTGGCACAAACACTCACTGGGTTTCAAGGCACATTTTGTTGATTGTTTGGAAATGTCACCTGAAGCTCAGTGTGGTCATACAAGAGGAGAAAGCCAAAACATTAAGACAACTTAAGAGGGGAAACTACATTAGCTCAGAGGGGAGGTGGTCAGAGGTTAATTTAATTCACTTAAAGTGAATGTAATGTTTGTTTGACTTTGGAAATGTAATAAGTGTGCCAAGGTATGCTGGGTTAAGAAACCGTGGGTTTTTTTCTCGGGGTTCTAGGTTTCACAAAAAAAAAAAAAAAAAACCAAAAGTACATCTGAATTCAAAAAGGCTTGTGTATAACATATTTCAGAGAAAAGGCAGCTCCAAAATGATTTTCAGTCCCTTTCTAAACATGAAGCTAAAAACGAGATGTGACAGGCTGTTTGAGACACTCTCTGGTTACAGAGGACACATGGAAGGACAAAGCTCTGCGTCATTCAAGCTCTTATACATTCCAATAGCCCAAAACCAGAGTATTCATTATTCTACTCAGATATAGAAGGCGTAATCTGACACACCACATGTATTACACGGACAAAACATCACAGAAACGCAAGAGCTTTGGGAGATAGATTGTCAGGCAAATATACGGTACACAGGAGCAGTCTCAGAATTTGGTGAATGCAGCAGTAAGACGGGATGAGTCACGACCGGAAACTTCTTCAAAGCCAACGGTTAGAGACAATTAATTTAAATCTTTTCTCTTTCATTTGTGAAATTTTAAAAACGTAATATACAACAAAAAAAATCTCTTCCAGGTAGGACTTGATTGTCTGAGAAATGAGCCGTGATGTATCAGACAAGGTTGAAAAGACACAGGCTGGCAGGGGACAACGGAGAGCATCAGACAGACACGAAAACTAGCGCTGATTTTAGTGTGCTGCTTCTGTGATGGCCTGAGTGGGAATAAAATACATATACATGCGGACAACTAAAGTTTGATAGTTATGCTCTGATATTATTGGTGTTTGTTTTACTCCTGATGAGGTCATAGATGAGCTGGTGGAGGACGTTTGTGGAAACCAGTGCATATGTGCGTTTACAGTACTGTGCAAAAGTTTCAGGCACGTTTGGTGTTCAGATTCATTTCCATCACACAATATCAGCTTAGGTTAGTTTGTCTGAACAGTCAGGAATTCCTTCTGCAGCATGACAGTGACCCCAAACTAACTTCAATGACAAGAGCCCTGATCAACATCAGAGTCAGTCTGAGATTATATGAACAGACAGAAGTAACTGAGTCTAAATCCATAGATGAACCAACACCTGCCAAGTAATTTTAAAATAAACTGTTTAGTTTGTATAGTTTAGAGAATTGGTGCTGTTTTAAAGATGGACACCAAATGTTTTTGTTTTTGTTTTGTTTACTGCACTTTATATCAAGTGATAAATAAAAAAAACATTTGTGGCATTATTCTTTTTATCCTCACTTTACTTTTATATAAAAACTTTTTTCACAGTACTGGATGTGCACATGCGTGTGCCTGTGACAGCCCCTTGCTGCTTCAAAATGTGTATCTTGGCGAGTGATTGTCTAATAACTTCTAATTCTTTCACCTGCCTCGGCTCCAATGTTTGGAGAAGGGTAGAGAGAATAACTCAATTTCCTGGATTTCATGGTAACTCCAGAGCGTATACAGTACAGGGTTTCCACGAATACTGCACACATCATTGGAGGTTAGCTCGGTTTCTCATAGACTGCTGAAGTAAAACACGAAGACCTCAATTTCCCAGAAGCCTTAGCGCTTCCAAATTTTATGAGGCAATAAAAGGCACGGTTGGTACTCCCAGAATTCATTGCGACTACCTCAAACACAACAACCTCCCGTTCTGTTGTCTTAACAGTGGTCTTAACAGTGGTCGTAAGAACGGGATTATTTCGTCTGCAGTTTTCATAATGGCAACTAACCAAAACTCTCCCTGTTAAACGCTCTGCATGCATGAATGCTGCATAATGATTTGCTATCAGTCACCCCACTGCTGTCCCGACACTTCACATATTGTATAATTATAGTGCATTATAACAGCTTAGAGCTTATTTCCCAAAAATCCAGAGCAACAACATGACCTGCTCTTTTATATTGTACAATAAGAATAAAGTTCAAATGTGAACAAATTGCAAATATAAGGCAATATTCAAGATTTCCTTTACATTTGGTCTGCTATTTCATTGTCTAATTGTTCATTTTAACATAGAAGGGGCTCTCAAGGTGTCGGATGCTTTGGGGAAACTTCAGCTTCCATCTGTATATCTGCTCCAGTGTAAAAATTTTAAACTTCAAAAGACCCTAAAAAGACACAACGGCATCAGGGTTTACTGTATCCAGCAGGTTCAGTCTCTTGTGCTGGAGGCTCTGGAGAAAAGAGAGACAGAGAGGTAGACGTGGTGCTGTTCAGCTTAATTGCTGTTGTCGGGTCTGCATATTGGTGCATCTGTTCTGCCTTTTCCGTCTCTCTTTTTCCTTATTTGTTTTGCTTTCTCCACCTCGGGGCAAAGGAAGTGTAACAGAGGTAGAGAGGCTACTGTGGCTACTTATGTATTCAGTTCTCCTCATTTCTCTTTCGCCCCAGTTAGAGGCACAGAGTCAGGGACTATCCGGGAGCTTGTGAGATGCCGTTACATCCAGTGGCTTTTTTTGGAGAAAGTCCTGCTACGTGTCACATTTTTTATCTCCCTCTCCTCCCTTGAATCTCTGGCCTCTCCATCCTTCGTTTTGGCAGAGCGAGTTTCTGTACGTGGGAGAAAAGTGAGTAGAACTCCGTTCATGTCTGTTCTCTCTTTCTCTCTTTCTTTCTTTCTCCTCACACCACTGTCTCGTTGCCTTTCCCTGGTTTGATCCAGCCCTCGCCCGGTGCCCTCTTGCCGCCTCGGCTGGCCCTGCTGTCTCTGAGCAGGCGGGCAGAGCAGCGCTGCCAGGTGTGGAGAGTTTTTGCTGACCAGATCCACATGCCTGACGTAATGCCCACAAGCAGTGACATGAAGATTCGAAGCATCTCTGATGCCACATATGAGTCCCGCATGCTGGCCCTGAACTCCCCCCAGTGAGAGAGCTGGTAGAGGTAACAGCCGATGACCGTGGAAGCCGGAACAGTGTAAAGAACAGAAAACACTCCAATCTTCACCATTAAACGCTCCAGCTTGTCTGTTTTGGCTCCGTCCTTCTGCAGATTGGAGCGGATCTTGAAAAGAGCCACCAGGCCTGCACAGATGAACAGAGTGCCTGGAGGGCGGAAACGAAACAGCTGTCATGTAAGGACCATCGGATACAGAAAACGTCACGTTCGTGATAAAGCAATGAAAGAACTGACTGATTGTTGTTGTTGAAATAATGATCTGTGTATATGAAATATACATATAAGCACACTATTCTTAGTTGAATGTGGTAAAAATCCCATATAAATAGATACATGAATTGTATTACTGGGTTGTAATTACCTATGAGAAGATATGTGGCCAGTGGTGCCACAACAAAGCCCGTGAGTGCCTCCTGCTGCTGGTTGCCAACGTAACACAGCCCAGTCAGGTCATCTGCATCCACAAGTCTCATAATGAGGATGACGATGGTTTTCACAGCTGGGATGGCCCAGGCCGCGATGTGGAAGTAGGAACTGTGCATTTCAATGGCCTCGTGGCCCCACTTCAGTCCAGCAGCCAAGAACCATGTGAGGGTCAGGATCACCCACCTGCAGAAGGAAGCAAGAAAAGTGAGATAAGAGGAAAATCCTCCTTGTGACAATTTTTTGGTTGTCTTTCATGTGTGTCCAGGAAACAAGACATCGAGGCAAACCTTGGGCTACTGATTACTGGAAGACCTTCTCAAAACTTAGACTTTCATGTAACTATTTCATTGCCAATCAGAAGGATACGTACAGTACTCGGTTGTAATTAGATTATCATGACACCAGATAGTCATGAGTTGCATAAGTGAGGGTTATGATCATATTTTAGGAGAGAGAAATCCTTGGTCTGCTGCTTCTCCAAAGAGGAAGAGTGAGGAGGAACAGGAAACCATGTGCCAAGTGAAAAGGAAGAAAAAGAGCTGTGACAGCAGTGTTTCCACTGCAACCTCAGGGCAGCACATATCTGAAAAGTGGCACTTTTACCTTTTGTATGTGTGGAAACTAATCCAACTAGTCCAGAGGTTATGAGACAGGAAAGTTGATTTTAAAGAAAACAGGATGCAAGTCTCATGTTCCAATTGTTCCAGCAAAGGCCATTAACTACAACAGATGACAATAGTCAAACTGAGACAAAGTGGTGAAGGGTTGACATGAGAATAAGGTGTGTGTCTCTTTGTGCTTACCAGAGTGAGGAGGCCATGCCAAAGAAATAGAGCAGGAGGAAGACTATGGCACAGCCGGTGCTCTTTAATCCTTCTTGTACGAGGATTGGCACCGCTGCAGCATCCAGGTCACAGGATACCCGCTCCCTCCCGAGAGTCAGTCGTACCTGCAAAATGACACAAAAGAACAAAAAGGGAAAGAATGCGCGGCTGAATTAATACCCGGAAAACGACAAAAACAAGCATCATCTTTTTTTCTTATTACAACCAGAACATTATTCAATTCTCTACTCACCAGGTAGGCAACACTGTACAGATTACAGCACATGGAGAGAAAGATGATGGGCCTTTCAGGATAGGAGAAACGCTGTGAGTCCAAGAGAAAGGTCAGGACCGTCAGAGTGGTCGACAGGAAGCACAGCACGGCCCACACCGCCATCCACGCGTCCGTGAAGACTTTGGCCCCTCGTCGGTAGAGCCCGCTGTCATAGCCACACTGGAGAGTGCAGCTCTCAGTCTGTTTCAGCCAGGTGTACTGGTCGGGTTCAGAACCAAGGGCCTGACACTCCTCCTGGTGGGGAGGAATGCGGACAGGCTGGTAGGGCTGGTCCTCATCCCCCGGACCCTCCATACACATGTGGTTGTGGTCGTTTTGAGGTGGAAAGAGGCTGCAGTTGAGCACCTGGAGAGGAAACATGATGGGGAAAGGCATTTTGGTTGCTCACTATGGCAGTAATGGATACTATTGACAGCATTTTCAACATACATTTTGACATAATACTTTGTTCTCGTATATCCTGTCCATTTTCTACGTCACTCTAACATATCCTGAAGTCATGTTTGTCGGTATATACAGGATGCTTTTATGATGATGATAGGACTCACCTCAGGCCATATGAAGCCAAACTCAATGAGCACTGGGAGGCATTTCTTCTTGACAGACAGACACATGCTGCCACATGGACCGATGGGGATGGGAACCTTGTCGGTGCACATGGGCACATAAACCGAGCAGAGGAAGAACTGGAGAAAAATGGACATAAAGAATTAGATTTTGCTCTTAGTATGTTTAACAAAAGTGTGCAAACTATGCATTCTGTGGGGAGAGTTTGTAGCATAAAGTAAAGAGTGACTCTAAAGCATGTATTGATAAATAAATTTTAAAAATTTAAAAAAAAATCATAAAAAGAGTGTAGATTGGCGTAGATTGTTGAATTATTATAAGAGATGTGGTGTGTATGTGTATATATACAAATAATAGGAAGAAACATACTGAGGAGTTATGTAAGAGGATCGAAACATAACCATATAGTAAAACCAATTTTAGTTTAGACACTGAAAGTGTAGAAAGAGAGTAACAGTTGTATGATATGTTGTGCTTCATTGACTTTGATCCGCTTGAGTTAAATCAAACTGTGAAGCAGGAGGTGAATTGTGTCGGCGGTGTCGTGCTTGTTAAAGCAGTGGAAACAGTGTTGGGAGCACCCTGTGGGCCAATCTTTCGGTATATTACAACAGGATTACAGCTGGTAGATGGCTACGCCCTGCACTCCCACACATGGCTCCTCCATCTACTTGCATATACCTCTCACCATCCTGCTGCTTTTCCCCCCACCTTAACTTTCAATACATTGCATCACCTCTTCTGTTGGTAGGGCTTTATTTTCCCTTCTAATAAGAAACTTCACAACTTGAGTGAAGACATCAGAGCCAACGCTAACGTGCTCCAAGGTTACACATACAACTCTGCATCTTTAAAAACAATCTGTGGATTTAACAACACTGAGGGCATGTGCCATGTAATGCTGCATAATCCCCCTAATCCAAGGCTCAGTTTTCTCTATCCCATGGCAATGGTTTTGAAATAGATATCATTGGTCATTGGTTATAAAGATAGTGAACTGTCTGAAATCACATTTGACTGTTGGAATGGTGATGAGAGAGAAAAGGTCCTCTGGGGTTACAGGAGGTAGCAATTTTAAGCGATTTCATGCATTTACAGTGAAATCTGTGCAAAGCCAAGAGTGTAAAATTGTGCAAGGCTCCCGATATGAAAATACATAGAAGCAGAAAGTACATCTCACTCAGCTACCTTGAGATAAAGGGAACAAACATACGCTCCAGGCCTTTGGACTCTGTGATAGCTCAAAAGTGTGTTTGAGTCAAGAGTTAGCTGCTGTTTTTCATTTCAAAAATACAAAAAAAATTATGTATTGGGTCATAAATGTTATAGGCCTGCAGCTTTGATCCAGCGATAGTTAAATTCCCAGCTTGAAATCAGCCCTTGAATGGAGCCCAAATGAAACCCGAATCCAAGATGGTGTCAAGGCTGGGAAATAAATAAACGGAAATGTTATACTACTCTTACTGTCTGTGAGCATTAATTTACAAGGTAAAAGTTGTGCACCTGTACACCACATTATGTTTGACATAAAAAAAAAAAAAAAAACAATACAACTACAACAAATAAATGTAATCACTGAGCTACTGTTCAGTTCCACACCTAGAGGCCAATAACGTGAGCAAAAAGACGACTTGTTACAGACTGTGAGGAACTATGTAACGTCAAAATCAGTTGTCTGAGTCACAGAGAACTTCCTTTAAAGTCAGTGTGTCACACTGTTCTCTGATCAATATCTGGATTGCAGTGCAGCTTTATCTCTGCAAACTGAGCAGACTGCCTGATCTGGAGGCAGTATTAAGTTTCTCACCACAAATAAATAATCTTTGTTTCAGAGATTTACTATAGGCAAGTTGTCCTGAGTAATTTGTGACCTGATGAAATTAAATCAGCATTTAAAAATGAACAAAGTTGACCTGTGTACGGTTGTGTGGGTCGCTTTTATGTGCCGGCTCTTCATCAAAGTTTATAGAGGCAGATGATATTGAATTTCATGCTGTACAATTTCAGAAATTTCACACAGTGAGTTATACATACTCGACCAGTGACAAAAAAATGTAACACACACTGGGTGTTTTCCCCGACCGTTGGTAACCTGAGTGCTGTCACTTCACTGCTAAAAGCTGCTCCGGTTACAAGTCAGGAAGCCTCCCATTAGAGCAAATGTTAGGCGATAGGATCCTCTTTCCCCCTCTTTAGTGTGTGTGTGTGTGTGTGTGTGTGTGTGTGTGTGTGTGTGTGTGTGTGTGTGTGTGTGTGTGTGTGTGTGTGTGTGTGTGTGTGTGTGTGTGTGAGAGAGAGAGAGAGAGAGAGAGAGAGAGAGAGAGAGAGAGATGTCAGCTAAACTTACAGGACAATTTACAACTGGAGAACAGTTTGGTTTTTATGCTGCAGTTGCTCATCGTTCTATCTGGTTGTCTCACACATGTCTCTTAAGCACTGCATTAATTTATAATGTCAAAATATTTTTACCTCTTTTTTCAAACAGCTGCACACACACCAATAATTCACTGTATCTATAATATATATATATATATATATATATATATATATATATATATATATATATATATATATATATATTTTTTTTAAATCACATACCACTCTGGACAAGATAGTGGACTTGCAAAGACAACTTCCTTAAAAGAATGACTGAGAAGAGCACTGGAGAAAGTGTTTTCCCGTCTGTAAAAGTAAACGCCATTAATCCACATTGTTTTCTGTCTCCGACAAAAAAACAAAACAAAAATCAAAAAAAAATCGTCTCTGTTGTTTCACCAGTCTTTCCAATTGTGGTCTAAAGTAAAATCGCAGAACCAATTTATTTTCTCTTACATGGTGCAGGAGTCAAACAAGCTGCATTTGTCCGGGGACACTGAGGGCACCATTGTTAACAGGAGGACAGTACAGCATATAGCACTGAAGATTCAGCTGTTGCTGTGTGGGGCATGAACTCCGAATGTCAACAGACAGAGGCGGCATTTTCAATGAAATTAGCATGACAGACTGACACAACAGGAAGGAGGGAGGGAAGGCAGGGAGCCCTTCACTTATTTTAACTCTCCATGGGAATCAACCTATATATTCTGCTCCTCATTATCACTGGCACCATCAGTCTGAACAGCTCACTGAATAGTCCCGTCTTTGCTAGTAGCTCCCTGTCATGTGCTCTGGGACCACACTGCTCCTCTGACTCTCTTTACGCACGCACACACACACACGCACGCACGCACGCACGCACACACACACACTAACAGATATAGCAGACTTTCTAGATCCAGCAGTGCTTTTTTTAGGACCGGGACCGCTGCTAAATTTGCGCATGTGCGTAACACCTTCAGTGTGTACTTTTAATAACATACCGGCTATTCTACTCTAATGTAATGCCGGTATGTGCTGGCTGCCTACCACACAGGTCCAGTTACCTTGAGTTGACTGGAGCAGCCGTACTGTATGAGCGGTGTGAACGTGGTCAGCTGCAGCTCTGCGTCCGACTGCAGCACGTTGCCGACCAGATTGGGCATCTTGGTGACGTTGTAACCGAGACCCTGGCACATGCTGATCCGGATCGGGTCGCAGGTCATTTCCTCCACCTCATCGCCGAAAGCCTCCACCACGCAGAGCGGACCGATCAATCCGGACAAGAGCAGCAAGGCTGCCCCGGTGAGCGACAACACCGTCCCGGGCATGGTCACCCTGATTAGTGAGCGGCTGCCCTCTGTAAATGTTGCCACCGTAATTATCTCCTTAACCACAGTTTGGTTAGGTCGCCCTGGAAACCGCAGCGCGTGTTTATAGTCCCGCAAAGGTGGAGCGCGTGTAGTCCCGTACGTTCACAGTATCCCACTCTGAGCCATTCAATGATTTCAAATATCCAGAAAGCAGCAGTGAAGCGTTGCGAGATCTGTGCGTAATTAAAAGCGTTTTCTCAATCAAAGTAATGTGTGCATCTGCCGTTAAAAAAAAAAATCCAACATTTTGATAAATCCTGAACGCCTTCTTGTGTTGGTTCCCGTTTGTAACTCCAACGCAGCGACGAGATGTATTGCAGGTCTGGTTTTGCGCCTACTGCCTGCAAGCTTCCAGCTCTAAACTTTATTGTGTCTGTGAGGAGAGACTATTTTCCCCGTCCAGGGAAGAGCCGACCAATCCATGCACGGGAGTTGGGTTTCCCTGACCAACCCCAGGCCAGGAGGGCGGGATCCAAGAGAAAAATAGACTTGGGAGTCTCATCTACACCCCTCACCCCCCCTGTTCTCTCTCCCCTTCTCCCCTCTCCTTCAGCATTTTACCTTTTCCTTTTTCATCCTTTTTGCCCTCCCCTCCCCTCCTTCTGCAAAGAAAATCAGTAACCATTCCCCAACTAATTCTGACAATATCCAGAACCTGTATTTACACCAGCTAATGTGGCTCGTGTTTATTTTCATTGGCTGTATTTTCAGAAAAATTCACATCTGAAAGAAGTGGATTATGCAGTGAGTATTTGTGTGTGGGAGTGTGTTTTTATTTTAAATTTAAAGTCCCTAATGGTCTTTTAAGGCCGCCTGGAACTTCACCACAGGTTCCACTCCCCTTCTCTAAAGGCCCGTCAGCTCTAAGTGCTCGTGACATTGTAATTGAAAGTAGGGCCTTAAGTGATGCTGAAGCATTGGAAATCTGTTTTGCATTGCAATGAATGCTCATACTGGACAGGTTTTGTTTGCCGGTGACACCCTGGGAGAAGGTTTCTTTTTCACAGCATGAAACTTGCAGTGAAGAGTGTTGTTTTGGCTTTTCAGTGTTGTAAGTGGACTTGGGTGAGAAAGTACTTGATTTTGTTGCAAATATTTTGGGAGGAAGACAGCTAAAGGAACACTTGATTTGTGTTTTCCTCCATGTAATTTGTACAATTCTGAGACTCTTAAAACATCTGCCAGGTGTAATCAGACTCAACTGAAGAACTCCACGCAATACAAATACCTGAACCCATATTTAGATGTTACTTTGCCCGAGTTTCAAATGAGATGCGGTCTCAGACCAACAGAGAGACGCATGTGAAGAGATTCCTGTGTTTAATTACTTCTCTGTATCATTCTGAAATGATTCCATTTATCCAAACACCAAGCATCATTTACTAAAGTGTTTGACCTGTCGAAATCACTGAATATGCACTCCGTCATTCTCAGACATAGAAGTTCATCCCGACCCCAAAAATATGTGCCTATTTAATCTCAAACCCGATCTGTTATCTGCTGACACAAAGCAGACAGACATACCGAACCAATACAGAGGCAGACAGCAACATCGTTTCTATGTGACTTAATAGTGATTCTTCTTCTGTAATTAAAACCTAAAAATGGTCAAGAAAAAGTTGGCAAAGTTGGGTTGTAAAAATCAACTGAACTACAAATAATTTGGAGCAAGTACCCAGCCTTCTGTCTCCTGGCATGTTTCTATCAGGATTTTTTTTTTTTTTTTTTTTTTTTTTTTTTTTTTAATGGGAGTTGTTGTTGATAAGAGAGTTTTCTAAATGTTTCAAACATGAACACATCAGTTGGCCGGGCTCATTGTGCTGCTGTGTTCTCCCTCCAGGATTACACTGTGATGTTTAGGCAAATCCACTGTGACAATTGATTGGCAGCAGCAATGACCTATCCACCAAGCCACCCCCAACCCCCAACACGCAATCTTCTCTCAGCACACACTCTCATGCACATATTCACATACACACCATCCCCCCTCTGCTGCTCTTTGGCAGAAACTGGGGTCAAGACTTGAAGTAATTAGCACTGAGCTGAAACAATAGAGTGTGCCTTGGAGCTGATGGTTATCAGGGGAGTGGTGTCTGTGTGTGTGTGTGTGTGTGTGTGTGTGTGTGTGTGTGTGTGTGTGTGTGTGTGTGTGTGTGTGTGTGTGTGTGTGTGTGTGTGTGTGTGTGTGTGTGTGTGTGTGTGTGTGTGTGTGTGTGTGTGTGTGTGTGTGTGTGTGTGTGTGTGCGTGCGCACATGCATGACAAAGAAAGGAGTGAATGGATGGGAATGTGAAATGGAGAGAAATTGGGACCAAAGCTTGATTTAAGGACTTGTGAGTATTTTAAAATACCTGTGAAAGCAGTAGAAGCTGCAGCAGAACGCTTGCAGCCCACAGCCCACTCGGTCCCCTCTGTTTACTTTCACAGAAGAGTGTGAATAGCAGGGGTGAGCATGCAATGTGTTGGAATTGACAGACTAATGACCATCACGCTGAGTGCATAATGACCACAGTTACTCTTTAAGCCATACAACCTCTAAGTTCATAATAAGAGAACAGACTGTCTGCATTAACACTGGAACTGCTGAATTGACAATTTCCCGCTGAGCAAAGAGAAGTGAACGAATCTGTTTGTAGCTACATAACACACAGTTAAAGTCACACATGTACACATGTTAATAAAGCTGATACAGTGCATGGAACGCAGATGTTCTGTGCATCTGTTGCTGCTCACGATACATTATTTTTAGTACTTTGATAGTGGTTTTCTTGAATCCACATGGAGGGTATTTTTCTGGCCAGCCCACTTCTATGCACAGACCACTTTCTGACCAAACCAGCAATCAGCTGGAGAGGGAAAACAGGCTTTCAATATTTGGGTTAGCTCAAGCAAAACGTAAACATTTACATTGACTAGTTAATTGATGGTGACTGTATGGAAAACAGCCTTTGACCTCTGCAGAGGTGGGCCATGGACACTGTATATCCAAAATGTATTAAAAAGATTGTGTGTAGGTGAGAGGTTGAGGAATTTCAGCCATGCAGGTCACCGACGGCGGCAGTACAATGACAGCATGTTTGTACATTTTAGTTTTTTTCTTATTGATTTTGGAACATAGAGGACATGTAGCATGGGTCTGTGTGGGAGTCTGTTTTGCAGTCCAGCAGTGCTGATTTCCACTGCTCGAGGCCAAGCAAAAATAGTCAGGGCTTTCTAATTATCTATGCCACACAGTTTTCTGCAACACAGCGTTCATGTGATTCTTTTTGCATGTTGATGCCAGCAGAAAAGACTCAATCGTGTGGTTTTCCTTCCCAAAAAAACCCACTCTTGCTAACATTTTGATGGTTTAATGCTTATGAGTCCTGTGTTTGGAAGGACATGTGCCCCGGCTGGCCTGGGTTCAAACCTCACTAGAGTCTTAACTTCCCTAATCCCTACTCTGCACCACTGCCACCTTTGTTACTTCCACAGTGACAAATAATACATGTGCAGAATTATAGGTACCACATGAGGTAGACTGGCTGGACAAATATAATAAGCGAACACCACCTTTATTGTTTAATTCAGTTTTAGTCTTCAGCTAGGAAGGGAGGATTTGGCGCAAAGGGGCAAGTTAAAGAAATTTATGTCCTGACAGAGTTCAGTCTCTTCAGCTTCTGTTGGCATGACTGCTGGTTCAAAATGAACACACCAATGTGGAGGAGTTGATTTACGATTATTAATAATGTAGCCTCACTTGGGCAGACAGCTGCTAAAATCAGCTGCAGTACTAGAGTGGGCAGGGCACCTGCATCTGTCCTTAATGATTTCATACCAGCTGCTCAGAATTAATTTAGATTTTTTTTTTTTTCATTTTTTTTATTTCCTCTAGTGGTGGAAGTACTGTTGATTTTGACACATACATTTTGTATGGTGGTTTTGTCATAAAAAAACCTTCTCTTAATTTAATTTTGCCGAAAGATGTGCAACAATATCATATTAAACTTTTTTTAAAACACCACAAAACTCACTCTCTGCTGAATTATGATGCTTTTAAGGGACGCTGTCATCGTGCAACTCCTTATTCAGAGCACATGGATGTCTTTCATGTTGAGTTCACTGCCTCTTCTTTAAATGAGTAATAAACGTGTTAGTTTGGACGCTGCACTGCTAAGTCCAACTCGGTATTGCTGTGGGAATGTAACCATTCTAACCTTTCAGCTTGGCAGGCAGAGTGAAAGGCAGTACCCTGAGGACAGAAAGGGAGACACAAGTGTGTATCTGTCACCAGATAGCATCTTATGGCTCGATGCCCAATCCCTGAGTCCTTGAAGTGCGGTATTAATAGGCCTGCCAATTCCTTGGAATGGTGTGAGTGTGCATAACTGTGAATGGTTTGCATACATCTGTGTTTCTAACGCTGTGTGGCTTTTACTTTCTTGAATTTGGTGTTTTGAACTTCTCTGCATGCAAATGTGGGTGTAGGATAGGTGTTTGTGGGGTTGAATGTGCTTGAGTGGGAGTAAGAGCTGATGTCATTGTGGGGTTGGAAGGTTTCTACAGGTGATCTGTCCCCTGTGGGACAGTTGGCTCACATTACTCCACCTCCTCACACTCTCTTTCTTTAACTCTCCTCTGTCACCGTCTGCTCTCTGACTCCCATCTCTTGTCTACTTTACTTTCACTCCCTCATTGCCACTCCCAGCCTCCTTTTTGAGCTGTCAATCATCTGCTTCTCGTGTTTCACTCAATGCAGTTGTGCAGCTTACAGAGTCCAAACTGCAACTAAAATAAATCTCAGGATTTGAATCTCAGAAATTTCAGATGCTCAGGGATGCTTTAACTTTTCACAAAAGTTGTTGCTTAAATGTAGACATTTTGTTGATAGGTGATGTTAATATGAGCAGTTCATACATCAAAATGTTCACTCAAATATTTTTGATATTAAGCACATTACATGGATGGAGTGAACTAGTGCCAATCCAATTTTTGTACTGCTAATTAGAATTCTTTTTTAAACAAACCGTGACATAAACAACCAGATATTGCAGAGGTTAGGGCGTAGATGTTGAGGTACCTCAAAAAATGTTAGCAGTGTAGTTCTGCTGCAACACTTTAAAAGAGTTCTCTGACATGATAACTGGCTGAACTGAAGTTGTATTTCTTCTTGTGGCAAGAAATCCATATCACCACAAGAATGTTAGTGTCACTATACATTTCTTCAACTTTAAACTTGCCCTCTCTTCAGGACCTCTGGCCTCCTCCTCTTCCCCTCACTCCTTTTCAAAAATCTATAAACCTCTGCCCTTAACAATCTCTTATTTCTGCTTTTTTAAACACCGGGACCGCTTGCTGTTACTCATGCCTGTTCACCAGAAATAAGCTCAGCCAGATACCAATGGGTTTAATGTTTAATGTTCATTGTCAGTGCTACTCTTAGTTCCACATCACATAATTAATTAATTATAATGAATGAAGTGAAGCTTATGAACAGTGGCCAAGTTCATTGTAATGAAGCAATAGTCAACCAGTATGACTGTTTGGTCCCTTTGTATTTATAAAGTACTGTAAATATTACTTTTTATTTTATTATTGTCTAGAGACCCTTTACTCTCCTGGCTTCCATTGTGTTTGGCCTTGTTTCTAACTGCCTCTCCCAGCCACAAACAGCGGATAATCATTATCGATAACTTTTTTTAGGGGCTTTTTTTACATTTATTTCCACAGAGAAGTATAGACAGAGTGGGGGAAGAGAGCAGGGCAATGACATGCAGGACAATGACATGCAGTAAAGGTCCCAGCGGTTGGGAATGAAACTGGGCACACACTGTTGTTCGCATTTGTGCCCATGTGATGTGCCCTAACCACTCTGCTTTTGAGTTGTTGCTAGCCTGGCATACCCAGACCCATAAATTCACACAACCTCTGGTTAATTAACCAGTCAGCATGCACCAAAACCGGCCAAAACTCTGCCACCACTGCAAGTACCTGTATCCACCAAAGTCCATCCATCCATCCATCCATCCATCCATTATCTATAGCTGCTTTATCCTGAACAGGGTCACGGGGGGGGGCTGGAGCCTATCCCAGCTCACTTTGGGTGAAGGGTACACCCTGGACAGGTCGCCAGTCTATCACAGGGCCAACACTTGTAGACAGTGTATTTTCTAAATGCTTGTTAATTTGAGTGCCGTTTTTTTTTTTTTTTTTTCTCCAAATGGCTGCAGTGTGACGAGGTGTTGAGCATTTATTGTGCGCGGAGCATTCAGGGTTTTTTTTTCTGGTCACCTAAAGTTTAAAAATTTTCAACTTTGGGTAAAAGGCTGCACTTGTCACTGTACATTTTTACCCAGCCCTCCAATCACAGTAAAGGAGGGGTGGGACAAACAAGCTTAACCACTAACACTGATCGCTGATTGGTCCACCTCTCTGAGCAAACACTAATATGAGTAGCGTTTCCAGACTATAATCACAGCACAAAACTAAAGCTGTGAGCAACAGTCCGGTGGAGCCAGACTAGGTTGTTGTACACCACTTAACACAACATGAAAGTTCAGTGATCTGCAGATTGAAGTTCTCTGAAAGAATAACTTGATGAAATCTTGAAATTTAGTTGTTGTTGATTTTTAACAGCCTAATGAAAGAAATCTCCCAAAATTGTCTTGTCAGCATGATTAACATCCCACAGATAATACCTTCAATAACTTTAGCATGATTAGTTTGCTGTCATTGGCAGGATAGCACCGTGCACCAGTCTATTCATTTTTAATTCTATAAGGCACTTTTTCGAGTGGTGACTTTGGCCCAAGGCGGCTCTCACTGGCCTGTTTGGTGACAGGCAACAGAGTGCTGATAGATGGTTCCTGTCTGTGGCTGTAAATCGGCCTCTTGTTGGAGAGTTAACCCCTGTAACCCTGCTCGTCTGTAACAGCAGACTCCTCTCTCACAGCCCAGGGCAGCTGATGAGCTTTTCCCAGAAATCTGATGAGCAGGTGGTAGCGGTCCAGTCGAGAGGCGGACGGATGTGCTCGCTGCGTAAAAATGTCCCCATTGCTGCATATGACTGCGTGGGTGAGAAGTTGGCTCACAAAAGACAAAATAGCAAAATAAAATCGCCTCCCATCCTTCGAACATCTGCACCAGCAGCTGAAGGCAGCTTCCTGTCATTATAGAAATGTCATGTTTAATGGATGAAAAGCTATATGGGAGCAGAACGTACTGAGGTCAAAGAAGTCTGGGCAAACCAATTAAGTATATTAGAGCTGTTGGAGCTGCTGAATGTGTTTCTTTGTGCTATTACTGTGTGGCTCTGCGGTCATTAATCACAATTAATCAGAGGGGATATGTATTGTGTAAAAGCTTAATTCACACATACACACATATTCATGCTCACTGAGAATTAGGAAGTAGTCCACCTCCTCCTCCTGACCTTCTGCCGACAGCTGTTTCTCCTCTCCGTTGACTGGTGACTGGGACGAGTTTTATTAATGTGCTGTAACTAAGTAACCACATAATATGGATCTCTGAAGCCCTGCTCACAGACTGATTTATATCCCTGCCTGCTGTATTTGCATGTGGGTGGGTGGGTGTGCATGCATTCGCTATCTGAGTACGGTATTTGATATATGAGCGCATGCCTTTCAGGGCACTGAGCAGTGTGGATTTGTTAATGTAAATTATTTAATTGTAGCCTTCAGTGTTGCCTGAGAGGGATTAGGGGGACACCTCAAAAAGCACACATCTGATCAATAAAAGTACCTGCAGCATTTATATAGTTTTTATAGTAGTAGAGTTAAAATGAAGATGTGCAATTGCTACATTTTGTTGCTACAGTTCTTGTTATGTAAATGCTTAAACATGATACAAAAATTAATATCTGTGATAATGGCAATACTCCGACCTGCTCACGTAATGACATCATACCGTTACGCACCGTAATTGTACGACTTTTCACTGAGTTAGTTGTTGTTTACAAACTAAAGAAAATCTTTCATGATCATTTTGTTTAGTTTATCTGAATATTTGAAGGCAAACTGTTTCTGTATGCTGGCACATGAAACTATGAGACTTATTTTATACTACTTAAGTTGTATTTGATAAAAAATTAATAGTCAAACATTTTCTGTATTTTGTCCTCAAGAATGTTGTTGTTGTGACACTTTTTTAGGGCCATATTACCCACCCCAAAATGATCATTTTAATCGTATGGCATTTTTTGACAATTTTAGCCGTCACTATTTGTTTCTACAATCCAAGTTTTCTCTGTGCATCACACAAAGCCAGGATACTAAACCTTATCATTTAAGTGTGTATACTTGACGAGTAAGATCATCACTTGACACACAATGTCTGGGAACCAGTTGAACATGAGTGTGCTCTGCAGAACCACCATGTTATCCATAAGATGAGAATTTGGAGCTGCTTGTTGGAGCACATACATACACATTATGAATGTATAACAATTTGTGTGTTTAATTCGTGCACGTGTTGTTTTCAGCCTGAATATTGACATTTTTCATTGAGGGAATAGTGAGTGGTTTAAATGCTCTCGGCTCACGCATGCACAGAAGTTGGGAAAAATATGTTATAAGTGCGAGTGCATGCGTGTGCTTTCTGACAATGAGGTGGAAATGTTCTGTCAACTGCTGTGTTGAAAATGTGAAGGGCTGACATCCAACATGCAGCTGTGCATCAGGAAGGAGAGAGAAAGAGAGAGAGAGCAAGGGAGAGAATGATTTACTGTACTTAGAAAAGGGAGGTGGGCACTTGTTTTTTTCCGATACAGTGAGAGATATGTGGAGAGGAAAGAGACATAAAGTTGTAAAGGGATGGGACTGTTCACTCAAAGATAGACTACAGGAGAAAAGAAGAGTGAATACTTTCTTATTTGAACTGTCTGAAAGAGAAACTGTCACAAAGTCAAAAATGAATCATTGTTTTCCTTGTTGGGTGCGCTTAGTGTTTTGCTTTCCATTGCAAACACACCATCATCTGATTCTCCTTCAGTTTGGTATTCGTAGACCTCTGTGCTGACTTCCTTGGCACCTGTCTCTTCCCCGTCTTGTTGCTCCACTCCCTTAAATAGAATTCATGTCTCCAGAGGAAGAGTAAACACTGGCCCTGCCGTGGGAATATAGACCAGCACAGACACACACACACACACACACACACACACACACACACACACACACACACACACACACACACACACACACACACACACACACACACACACACACACCCACACGCCCACACGCACACAGGCGCACGCACGCACACATATCTCTATAGTAATATACTGGACTTGTGACCACAGAGGACAAGTCTGGGGCCTGTCTTTAGCTGATGTTATTGAAAAATATTCATCTTTCAGAGTTGATTAATATTCAGATGTGGCAATCTATGAAAAGACAGAAATCTGATTAAATGGCCTGAACCGATTAAAGCAACACAAATTCAGCTCATGCCTCAGAACAAATCCTGCAGTCCTTAAAGTCAACACAATTAAGTTAAAGTAACCTGCATAACCAGTGTAACATTAAGTGTGTTTCTGTCAGATTAAAAATACGACAGGTAGATATTATACTTGGTACTGGAGCCTTAGTGGTTTTGTTGTATTATTGTTGAGATTTGTCACTCCTTAAAACCAAACTTGCAAGCAGGTATACTAAGGCCCAACACAGCTCAGAGCCATAAATGCAAAGTCTGCGGGCAATTAAAAAGACAATGCCTTCATTGAATGGGGCTCAGAATCAGCTGGTTTAATACAGCTGGTCTAAAACTGCTCTCCCTGATAATTTCTGCATTAAACGTAAAATCTTAAAAGCAAAAATAAAAATGTATGTGTAAGTTATTTTTTTTTTCCATTGAGTGCTTTGTTATGAACGGACCACAATATAATGTATAATTATTATCTACAAATTAAAATGGAATGATATCCAGGATGACATGATTATCATGAAATTTGGTAGGATTCGTATAAAATAAGTGTAAAAGAAATTCATATTAAGGTTAGTGTTCATGTTCAGCCAATCAGGTCATGCCAGCCCAGACTAGCCTGCAGGGTCCATTAGCAGGAGCTGTTCAGAGCTCGTGAGAACTGAACCAGCAGCCTGCATGGCGTCCAATGAAAACACTCAGAGAGCAAGCAGGTCCATAAATCCAGAGAAACCAGTCCAAAATAAATGGGTTTTATATTTTCCATCAGGGTGATTGTTGATGTTCACTATAAGCGTTCTACATTATTGTAAATGTCAAAGTGAATATGTCCAACAGTGTGTAGTGTATTTGAATGCACTGTTTTAACTGCTTAGAGCAGGCATTTGTCTTATATATGCATGACCAGAATCACACACACACACACACACACACACACACACACACACACACACACACACACACACACACACACACACACACACACACACACACACACACACACACACACACACACACACACACACACACACTGTTGTGTGTCTGTTAGACACAGTCCCCTCCCTTTTTTTTTTTTGCTGCTCTCACATACACACAAACACTTTTCATTCAACACTCAGATTCCTGTTTTCTTGCCGCTCATTCAGAGCTTCTGGACAAGAATAGCCTCAAAAGAATGCACATGCATGCACAAACCCTTGGAAAATTATCCCACCATCGTAGCCACACTTTAACAGTCACACCAAGAACATTTTTAGTTACTTCATTTCACATGTAGTGGACACTACCATGATTTTACTTTACTAAAGTATGATAGTGAAGCTGGTAAAAGATGCATGTCTGTTTGTTTGTGCTTAATATGCCTACTTGAGCATGTAATGTCTGTGTGTACAGTGTAAGCTTATGTGGGTGTTTAGTTTTGATACCCGATGTGGGTTTATAGCCATACGTCACCCAGCATGTGGTGTGTGTGTGTTTGTGTGCGTGAGTGTGTGCTTGGAAAATGGTTTATACAAATGGCATATTCATTGTTGTTGCAGCGGTGGGAGCCCGCTGTAGCATTCTCACCATACCAGGTCCACTCTGCCCAGTTGTGGTTTGACTTGTGTGTGTGTGTGTGTGTGTGTGTGTGTGTGTGTGTGTGTGTGTGTGTGTGTGTGTGTGTGTGTGTGTGTGTGTGTGTGTGTGTGTGTGTGTGTGTCTCTCTCTCTCTCTCTCTCTCTCTCTCTCTCTCTCTCTCTCTGTGTCTGTGTCTGTGTGTGTGTCTCTCTCTCTCGCTCTCTGTCTCTCTCTCTCTCTCTCTCTGTGTGTGTCTGTGTTTATATGTCCATGTGTCCCATCTTTGTCTCAGGACTGTTAGCTCTACCACAGACAGTGGCTGACAGACATGCACACTGAATCAGTCTTTACACACACACACACACACACACACACACACACACACACACACACACACACACACACACACACACACACACACACACACACACACACACACACACACACACACACACACACACACACACACACTCGCTGACACACATACACAGACAGGAAGACAAATGGACCTTGCTGACACACAGTCAGAGATGTGGACAAGCTGCTTTTCCGTTTGAATGCTCAGCCAAACCGCAAGCCACAATTACACTTGTCCCTGTCTGTTTGACTGCAGCAGAGATAGTGTGCTGTAGTGTAGTGTAGTGTGATTCACTGTGCTGTAGAATGATGGTGAGAGACAGCATATGTACACTATTCTGTAAACTCACTATAAGGATAAATAGTTGAGAAAGAACTCAGGCTTTGTTCTGACTGTAAGTAACAATTTTTAAATGCTGCTTTTGGTTCATACAGATTTGACAGATGCATATAATAACAATATTTATTTGATACAATATACGCTACCTAATAGACCAACGTAAAAAAAAAGAAAAGTGGCATTTTCTAATTAACCATACACACTTAAGGAGGCTGTGTGGAATGTGTAGCGAAGCATCTTCACATGGTTTATGCTGCTGTGTTTCCTGAGATTAATTGCAAACATCTTCTTAAAAGAAAATGACACGGGTGCAATAAAGTTTTGGATGGGCTTCCAAAATATACTAAATATACAACATATCCAGAAATAACAGTGGAATGAATAAATCAAGTTTGAGTAATTCATGCAGGCTTTAGATACTGCAGATACTGCCTCTGACAATGAATCCTGGAAAAGAGTTTCATCCTCAAAGCCGCTGGCTTCAGCAGAGTTTTTCCATTTTTGGTAGCCACATAACTTTTTTTAAAAATGAATAGTCTCTGACATCAACAAACATTATTTTACTTTGTGGAGATAAGGTATGACGAATATTGATATTTCATCCTTTTCAGATGTGTCAGCTCATTCCAACAACAAAGGGATCTGGTTTCCACTTGATTAAAAACTAATATTTCAACGAGGTAACATGTTTTTAAAAGATAAAAAGAAAATACTTCTTGGACATCAGTAACTCATTACAAAACCATGGTTCTTCATTCCGTCTCATTATACAAATAAAATCCATGAACATATGTATAAACTTCATTTATAAAAGTTAGATTAAAACTGACAACTTTTTTTTTTTAACTCTTATATAATGTCACTCTTTTTTCCCCCCCTAATACTCCTTCTTTACTCCTTTCTTTATTTCCTCTCTCTTTTGCTATTTTGTTGAGGGTTTGAGACCTCTGACCCTGATGAGGTCACTCATTGCAAGTTAATGTCTTGTTTTCCTGGCTTCTGTCAACAGTCCCCATGAATTCATATTTTTTCGCATCCCCCTCCTCCATCCTCCCCCCCAAAGGTGAATAACAATCTAAACTATATGCATTTCTGGATGTAAAATGTTCAGTTTAAAAATTCTCAGTAGACAGTCAAGGTTGAAACTGTGTGTGTGTGTGTGTGTGTGTGTGTGTGTGTGTGTGTGTGTGTGTGTGTGTGTGTGTGTGTGTGTGTGTGTGTGTGTGTGTGTGTGTGTGTGTGTGTGTGTGTGTGTGTGTGTGTGTGTGTGTGTGTGTGTGTGCAGTGTGTGTTGTTGTATGTGCAAAAGTCCGGGGGGAGTTTTGGCCACAGATGTAAAAGTAATTCCGGTGCTGTTTCTCTCCTGTTTCTTTTCCTCTATCCTTCTCATCCTTTTGTGACCATCAACTTCCCCCCACCTCTTTCTCCCCAGTTTCCTCTCCTTTGTTCCAGTTCCACATTTTACATTTTTCACATTTCATATTTCTATTACCACCACACCTATAAAGTTATTTCTTTCTTCTCAACTCTCTTTGCCTAATTATTGACTTGCTTTCCCTTTTCTTACTTCATTTTCATAATGGCTCACTTTCTCCTCCCATCTCTGTTTTTTGTCTACCCTCCCTCTCCAAGGCCTAGTATAAGTGTATGTACCTGGCAGAGTGTTTTATTGCACTGTCAGGGGCCTGGGGAGGACTAATTTCACCCATAAAAGCAGCTCGGAACAAGAAAAAAGGGGTGGCAGATGGGGATTGCGCGCAAATTTATTGGAATAGTTTGTTTTTTTAAACTGTGAACAGCTATTATTTTCCTTCTCCTCTTTCTCTTTTCTTTCCATGCTGGCAGGAGAGCGAACTTTTGGCTCTTACAGTCTAACTCTCAATTCAGCACACACACAGGAACATTGAGACAGCTTATGCACAGATCAACCACCCAAGGTGTGCGGATACACAAGAGGTGCAAAGACTTGATTATATATTAAGGTAAACACACACATACACGGACACTCACACAAAACACTTGTTGGTGTGGTTGTGGGCCGATGTGTTTGTTTGTCTAACTGAGTGCTACTCCTACCACAGACCACAGTGTATTTAGCAAGGCTGTAGCCATTTTGTCTGACTGCAATTTGGCAAATGGCCTCAACTCAGTACATGCAGATGTGTGTGTGTGCGGATGTGTGTGTTCCATTAGCCTGGTTCCCATAACTTAGCTATAGATTAAGCTTCCCAAGGAACTCCACACCCAAAGAACAAGCTGATTAGATGCAGAGAGGCATTGTTAACCGTAAGAATGTATCAAGATATGCCGTGTCCTGACTTATACATCTGTTAAGTCCATGAATCTGTCTCTTTTCAGGACTGCTGACTGTTTTTTAGTTTAGTCCACAAGATTGTAGTTTTAACTTTACCATTGTTTTCAGAAAAAAATGTCGGAAACATAGTATTTTTTATTTTATTTATTTATTTTTTTATTTCACTTTATTAATCCCCGAGGGGAAATTTCTTTGTATCCTCATAAATGGTGCGTAACTGGTGGTTTCAAAACATTAAGGCATTTTGCAGACAGTGATACGACAAATGCGACAAAAGGTCAAGGTGATGTGCAAGACGCTTTTAAAAAAAATGCATGTGAGCATGGAGACTCTAATTACTGAAACCCATCACATCACGCTATGGTTCAGGTTTGTTGAGTTTTAGGCACATTAATGAAGTGGTTGGGGACAGATCAGTGTTTGGGCTGACATACCATCTTGAAACAGTTTAGGGGAAAATGCATTTTGGGTAAAAAAAAAAAGACTCCCTTCTTAAAGTAGGGGCTCTTTGTTGTTACGATTAGACTGCCAACCACTTAGTTAAGATTAGAGAATGAAAATGATCATGGTTAAAACAAAGCAATGTTGTCTCGACCCTGTGGACAACAGTCATGACTCCTCTCGGACTCTGTTACTTAGACATAAGCATCAGCTGTTTATGTGGCGTTTACCGAAGCAATGGATGCTGTCGTTTTTCTTGTGAGGACAGTTTCCTAGAGTTGGGTTGTGCATTGGGTTTGTTCTTCTGCTGGGATGACAAATACTGGCATTACATGGAGTCTGCAAATCATCCCCCCAAAAAGAGAAGGGAAATATCTCGATCACAAAAGCATATCCTCCACCGAT